>NC_089839.1:33524958-33824958 GCF_035609145.1 Eleutherodactylus coqui
ACACTGCATGCCCCAGTCAGACTGGGGTTCTTTAGAAGTAGACACATGCAGTTACAACTCCCTGTGGACCCACAGCATGGGTGGCTCTCTGGAACCCACCGGCGGTACATAAATATATCCCATTGCAGTGCCCAGCACAGCTGATGTAACGTCAGCTTTAATGCAGGTGGGCAAAAAATGAATTGGATTACACTGTAGGCGAGGGCCCCAAAAAATTGGTGTACCAACAGTACTAATGTACGTCAGAAAAATTGCCCATGCCCAACCAAGAGGGCAGGTGAAACCCATTAATCGCTTTGGTTAATGTGGCTTAATTTGTAACTAGGCCTGGAGGCAGCCCAGTTAAAATAAAAATTGGTTCAGGTGCAAGTTTCAACGCTTTAATGAGCATTGAAACGTATAAACATTGTTTACAAAAATTATATGACTGAGCCTTGTGGGCCTAAGAAAAATTGCCCGTTCGGCATGATTACGTCAGGTTTCAGGAGGAGGAGCAGGAGGAGGAGGATGAATATTATACACAGATTGATGAAGCTAAAAGGTCCACGTTTTTGATGGTGATAGAGAACAATGCTTCCATCCGCGGGTGCAGCCTACGTATTGTTTAGGTATCGCTGCTGTCCGCTAGTGGAGAAGAGACGTCTGGTGAAATCCAGGCTTTGTTCATCTTGATGAGTGTAAGCCTGTCTGCACTGTCAGTTGACAGGCGGGTACGCTTATCTGTGATGATTCCCCCAGCCGCACTAAACACCCTCTCTGACAAGACGCTAGCCGCAGGACAAGCAAGCACCTCCAGGGCATACAGCGCAACTTCAGGCCACGTGTCCAGCTTCGACACCCAGTAGTTGTAGGGGGCAGAGGCGTCACGGAGGACGGTCGTGCGATCGGCTACGTACTCCCTCAGCATCCTTTTACAGTGCTCCCGCCGACTCAACCTTGACTGGGGAGCGGTGACACAGTCTTGCTGGGGAGCCAGAAAGCTGTCAAAGGCCTTAGAGAGTGTTCCCCTGCCTGTGCTGTACATGCTACCGTATCTCTGCGCCTCCCCTGCTACCTGGCCCTCGGAACTGCGCCTTTGGCCACTAGTGCTGTCGGATGGGAATTTTACCATCAGTTTGTCCGCCAGGGTCCTGTGGTATAGCATCACTCTCGAACCCCTTTCCTCTTCGGGTATGAGAGTGGAAAGGTTCTCCTTATACCGTGGGTCGAGCAGTGTGTACACCCAGTAATCCGTAGTGGCCAGAATGCATGTAACGCGAGGGTCACGAGAAAGGCATCCTAACATGAAGTCAGCCATGTGTGCCAGGGTACCTGTACGCAACACATGGCTGTCCTCACTAGGAAGATCACTTTCAGGATCCTCCTCCTCCTCCTCCTCAGGCCATACACGCTGAAAGGATGACAGGCAAGCAGCATGGGTACCCTCAGCAGTGGGCCAAGCTGTCTCTTCCCCCTCCTCCTCATCCTCCTCATGCTCCTCCTCCTCCTCCTCAACACGCTGAGATATAGACAGGAGGGTGCTCTGACTATCCAGCGACATACTGTCTTCCCCCGCCTCTGTTTCCGAGTGCAAAGCGTCTGCCTTTATGCTTTGCAGGGAACTTCTCAAGATGCATAGCAGAGGAATGGTGACGCTAATGATTGCAGCATCGCCGCTCACCATCTGGGTAGACTCCTTAAAGTTTCCAAGGACCTGGCAGATGTCTGCCAACCAGGCCCACTCTTCTGTAAAGAATTGAGGAGGCTGACTCCCACTGCGCCGCCCATGTTTGAGTTGGTATTCCACTATAGCTCTACGCTGCTCATAGAGCCTGGCCAACACGTGGAGCGTAGAGTTCCACCGTTTGGGCACGTCGCACAGCAGTCGGTGCACTGGCAGATGAAACCGATGTTGCAGGGTGCGCAGGGTGGCAGCGTCCGTGTGGGACTTGCGGAAATGTGCGCAGAGACGGCGCACCTTTCCGAGCAGGTCTGACAAGCGTGGGTAGCTTTTCAGAAAGCGCTGAACCACCAAATTAAGATGTGGGCCAGACATGGCACGTGCGTGAGGCTGCCGAGCTGCAGAGCCGCCACCAGGTTACGGCCGTTGTCACACACGACCATGCCCGGTTGGAGGCTCAGCGGCGCAAGCCAGCAGTCAGTCTGCTCTGTCAGACCCTGCAGCAGTTCGTGGGCCGTGTGCCTCTTCTCTCCTAAGCTGAGTAGTTTCAGCATGGCCTGCTGACGCTTGCCCACCGCTGTGCTACCACGCCGCGCGACACCGACTGCTGGCGACGTGCTGCTCCTGACACATCTTGATTGCGAGACAGAGGTTGCGTAGGAGGAGGAGGAGGAGGAGGGTGGTTTAGTGGAGGAAGCATACACCACCGCAGATACCACCACTGAGCTGGGGCCCGCAATTCTGGGGGTGGGTAGGACGTGAGCGGTCCCAGGCTCTGACTCTGTCCCAGCCTCCACTAAATTCACCCAATGTGCCGTCAGGGAGATATAGTGGCCCTGCCCGCCTGTGCTTGTCCACGTGTCCGTTGTTAAGTGGACCTTGGCAGTAACCGCGTTGGTGAGGGCGCGTACAATGTTGCGGGAGACGTGGTCATGCAGGGCTAGCACATCGGGAAAAGTAGTGGCGACTGGGAACTGAGTAGCGCGGGGCCGCCGCCGCCATCATACCTTTGAAAGCCTCCGTTTCCACAACCCTATACGGCAGCATCTCCAGGCTGATAAATTTGGCTATGTGCACGTTAAACGCTTGAGCGTGCGGGTGCGTGGCGGCGTACTTGCGCTTGCGCTCCAACACTTGCACTAGCGACGGCTGGACGGTGCGCTGAGAGACATTGGTGGATGGGGCTGAGCACAGCGGAGGTGAGGGTGTGGGTGCAGGCCAGGAGACAGTAGTGCCTGTGTCCTGAGAGGGGGGTTGGATCTCAGTGACAGGTTGGGGCACAGGGGGAGAGGCAGCGGTGCAAACCGGAGGCGGTGAACGGCCTTCGTCCCACCTTGTGGGGTGCTTGGCCATCATATGTCTGCGCATGCTGGTGGTGGTGAGGCTGGTGGTGGTGGCTCCCCGGCTGATCTTGGCGCGACAAAGGTTGCACACCACTGTTCGTCGGTCGTCTGCACTCTCAGTGAAAAACTGCCAGACCTTTGAGCACCTCGGCCTCTGCAGGGTGGCATGGCGCGAGGGGGCGCTTTGGGAAACAGTTGGTGGATTATTCGGTCTGGCCCTGCCTCTACCCCTGGCCACCGCACTGCCTCTTCCAACCTGCCCTGCTGCTGCACTTGCCTCCCCCTCTGAAGACCTGTCCTCAGTAGGCGTAGCAAACCAGGTGGGGTCAGTCACCTCATCGTCCTGCTGCTCTTCCTCCGAATCCTCTGTGCGCTCCTCCCTCGGACTTACTCCAATTACTACTATCTGAGTGATAGACAACTGTGTCTCATCATCATTGTCCTCCTCACCCACTGAAAGCTCTTGAGACAGTTGCCGGAAGTCCCCAGCCTCATCCCCCGGACCTCGGGAACTTTCCAAAGGTTGGGCATCGGTCACGACAAACTCCTCTGGTGGGAGAGGAACCATTGCTGGCCATTCTGTGCAGGGGCCTGGGAACAGTTCCTGGGAGTCTGCCTGCTCCTCAGAATGTGTCATTGTAATGGAGTGAGGAGGCTGGGAGGAAGGAGGAGCAGCAGCCAGAGGATTCAGAGTTGCAGCAGTGGACAGAGCAGAACTCTGGGTGGTCAATAGGCAGGAAAGAATTTTGCGCAAGCCTGCTGTAACACTTAGCTGGCTGCGTATGAATTAGGACAACTACCCCCAGCAGAGACCCAGTACACTTGTGGACAGGAATACAGCGGTGATGTAAGAGGCAACACAGAGGCAGGAAAGAATTTTGCGCAAGCCTGCTGTAACACTTAGCTGGCTGCGTATGAATTAGGACAACTACCCCCAGCAGAGACCCAGTACACTGAGGACGGTCACAGGCAGCCCAAATAGATTTTTTTCCCCAAATGTTTTTGGAAAGGCCCACTGCCTATATACACTAAATATGTCTTCTGTCCCTGCCTCACCACTACTGGCCCTGGACAATGTAAAATTACTGCAGGACGCAATGCTCTGCACGGCAGATATACAAAAAAAAAAAAAAGTGCAACACTGCAAAAAGCAGCCTCCACACTACTGCACACGGTTAGATGTGGCCCTAAGAAGGACCGTTGGGGCTCTTGAAGCCTAAAATAACTCCTAACGCTCTCCCTATAGCAGCTCCAACAAGATAGCACTTTCCCTCCTCTATGTCAGAATGCATCTGTGGCGAGCCGCGGGAGGGGCCGATTTATATACTTGGGTGACACCTGATCTCGCCAGCCACTCACTGCAGGGGGGTGGTATAGGGCTTGAACGTCGCAGGGGGGAGTTGTAATGCCTTCCCTGTTTTTCTATTGGCCAGAAAAGCGCGCTAACGTCTCAGAGATGAAAGTGAAAGTAACTCGAACATCGCGTGGTACTCGTCTCGAGTAACGAGCAGCTTGAACACGCTAATACTCGAACGAGTATCAAGCTCGGACGAGTACGTTCGCTCATCTCTAGTAATTTGTACTAAAACATTGCTATTGTGAAATATAGAGGAATGTATAGAAGGAAAATGTAGACTCTATTCTCTTCATCTCCTGTAATATTGAAGGAGCTTCGGATCAGGTTCTTAGGAGTTGTGCCTGCATATGCTATAGACTTATGTACTGTTTCATGTGTATTGGGGGTATACCTGCTGTTAATGCACCACCATTGCTGTTCCACTTATATTTCATTAAGATATATAGTGTGTTTATATATGTGTGGAGTAAGATAAATGGTTGATTTAAAGGGGTTGTCCTGCGCCGAAAGATAAAAAAATGTTTTTGCCCAGTTCCCCAGTACCTGTAAAGGAAAACCGCTGCCATGCGTTATTAAAAAAAAAAAAAAAATTCCCTTACCTGAATCCCCGTTCAGCAACTTTAAAAAATCTTCTGTCCAAGATGGCTGCCGCTGGTCTTCTACCACAGTGCACCACGGGTCTTCTCCCATGGTGCACCGTGGATGTACTTCTGCTGTCTGTGCTCCACTGCCGATTCCAGCCACCTCATTGGCTGATTGGCACCATGTGACAGGGGCGGAGCTACGTGATGGCGCTGAGAAGGGGGAGGAGCCAGGACGCAGCTCGTGAGCCCAGACCATCCAGGAGAAAAATCCTCTGTGCGCAAGCGCGACTGTTCGTGCTACCAGAGAAGAAGTTTGATCGTCGCCATGGAGACGGGGACGCCAACACCGGGAGGGGGTAAGTATATAACTTCTGTATGGCCAATATTTAATGCACGATGTATATTACAAAGTGCATTAATATGGCCATACAGAAGTGTATAACTGCACTTGCTGTTGCGGGACAACCCCTTTAACTTATCTTTGGTGGTTAAATGTTGTAACTATTCTTGTTGGAGATCTAGTTCACATGGAGGTTGCGGGGAGAAGATTGACTGACGTCAGCTCCTCTATTTAAGACAATGTTTGGCACCTATGGTGCAGGAATTGTGTTACTACAGCTAGAATAGCTTCATGCCAGATAGTACCTGTACCAGGCTATACAGGTACCAGTACATGGAGCCGCATCTCACTTCCGCTACAAGGGTAGGTTGGTGCTGCAAAAGGATCTCGACTGTTAATTCCCTGTGAGAAACTGGATATTCCGAATTTGAAGATATCTTCTATCCTATGGTTAGGGGAGAACTTGCAGATTGGTGTGGGCCTCACTGCTGGGCCCCCGCTGAGCTGCAGAATGGGGGTCCCATGTCCCCTGTCCTCCTCACTATGTGGTTACTACACCCTCCAAAGTGAGAAAAAGACTGAATGGAGTGCTGGTCATGCAAGTGCACCAGCATTTTATTCACTTCCAATGGGATTGCCGAGGTACCCCAGTGACACCTGTTCAGGTATTTCCATCAGACCCATTGAAATGAATGGAGCACTGGCTGTGCATTCTCAGCCAGCACTCCCTTCATGTTGACATCACTGTGGGGGAAGAAGGCACAGAAGAACGGGGGGCACAGAAGTCCCATTTTCGAGATCAGTGAAGGTCTCAATGGTGAGATCCCCATTGATCTGCAGGTTACTCCCTAGCCTGTGGATAGGGAATAACCTAAAATTCTGGTATAACCCCTTTAATACGAAATCCAACGGATCTTGGTTTACTTTCAAACGACTGCTTGTTGTAAAGAAACACTCAAACTGAGTAACTGAACTTTATTAGTTTTGCCTTGATTAACCCCTGAACTTAGGAAATGTGTTGAAATTTATTTTTCTCTAAATAAAAGTTGTGTTGAGACCAACATGGCGCTTCCGCTTAATGATTGTCGCAGGCCATGTCGGCATTTCTACAGACCTGTGAATAAGCTTATTATTGAGAGTAGAATTGTCTTGTAGAGTAGGTGGCTGAAGTCATGACTTTCAAGGAACTTGCCCCACCAGTAAGTCCCCCATTCTTTAACCTGCCATAACAGCACCCAAAACTTTCTTTACCATGCATAATCGTGAAATGTTAGTGGAATGCTTTTCACCTGTTAAATTGGCATTTAACAATTTAATTGATTCACCTACGACTTGTAGAACACAGGTTTATCATGCATTTATGTAAAATGGCCATGCAATTAATTTACTGTCTGTCCAACAGATACTAATTATTTATTTCTGATTGTAAGATTTCAAGCAAACATTATTTTCTGGTTTTTAATTTTTCTTTCCTCTTTTTTTCGTTCTGTTCACGTCTACTTATTACTATTAGAGATGAGCGAATATACTCATTTTAAGTAATTACTCGATCGATCACCGCGATTTTCGAGTACTTCCGTACTCGGGTGAAAAGATTCGGGGGGCGGGGGAGGCGTGTCGGAGCGGGGGGTAGCAGCGGGGAACAGGGGGGAGCTCTCTCTCCCTCTCCCCCCCACTCCCCGCTGCAACCCCCACTCACCCACGGTGCCCCCCGAATCTTTTCACCCAAGTACGGAAGTACTCGAAAATCGTGGCGCTCGGGCGAAAAAGGGGCGTGTCCGAGTAGGTTTGCTCATCTCTAATTACTATCCTTTTGGTTTTGGATTCAATTTTTTGTATACATTACTTTATTACTATCTATGTCTCCCTTCACTTTGGTGTTCACTATTTTAATATGTAGTGTGTCCCCAGCAAGTACTGAGGAAGAGGTCTACTGACCTCGAAACCCATATACTTGTGCATGCTGGTTTTATAAATAAACAGAAGAAATGAAAAACAGCCAAAAAAAGGAAGCTCGGCGCTTCAGCAGGAAAAGACCAATAAGATCCTAAAGATTAGCGATAATGGTCTTTTATTCCGTGAACAACTCGTACATTCCGTAAAAATCTAGTACAACGCGTTTCGTCGCAACCACCGAGACTTTTTAAAGTACAACAAACCAGTGGGGATGTGTGTGTTCCACCGGCATGAACCGCGCACTCCAAAGAGCATGTGTACGTCACTCGCCTTATCACGATACCCGGAAGTGGTATCTGTTCCTACCGTGGCGCCGCGGCAGACACTCATTGGTATGCCGACATGTAAGTCCCTGATTTTATAGATAAATTGTGAAATGTAATGTTTGGTTTGTTGTACTGGAAAAAGTCGCGGGGGTCGTGACGAAATGCGTTGTACTAGATTTTTTATGGAATGTACGAGTTGTTCACGTAATAAAAGACCATCATCGCTAATCTTTAGTATCTTATTGGTCTTTTCCTGCTGAAGCGTTGAGCTTTCATTTTTGACTGTTTTTCATTTCTTCTGTTTATGGACCCCCTTGGAAGGGGGTACGGTTGACCAGGCAGCTCTCCTGACTTTTCTGCCATGATATAAGGAAAGGACCTGTGGATTCATCCATTTGTGGATTGTCTATACACCGACCAGGACGTGGAGTGGTCAGTGGGGGACCTATAGGCCAGGTCATCCCACTGATGCCAGGTAAGTCCTTCTTCTTTTATTGTGTGCCTCTGTGTTGTCCCTTATATATGATTTCTTATAAATAAACAGAGAAGTTTAGCAAAGAAACATCCCATGAGATGTAACCATCTCATGATGCCACCAGGCAGGGGCATAACTAAAGGCTCATGGGCCAGGGTGCAAAAGTTTATCTTGGGGCCCCCCAACTTCTCTTAACCCCTTAACGCAGAGGCATAACCTGAAGCTCTTGGGCCCCAATGCAAAACCTGTAACAGGGCCCCCAACTATAGCGCTTTATTCATAGTACTGGGCTCCCTATATGGAGAAGAGAGACCTTATGGGCCCCCCTAAGGTTCCTGGTGCAACCGCATCCCCTGCATTCCTTATATTTACCCCAGTGCACTTATAGGTTGTACGTGATACCCACATTTTTTTTTTACCATTTTGGCATTTGTTATTTAAACATTTACCCAATTAGATTCAACAGGACTTGGGGTCGGCTGCAACGTCTGTACAATTTTCAGCCTACTACCTAAAAAAGATGCCTTGATCCTCCACTCTTTTTTTTTCCATTTTTTACTAGGGTTGCTCCACCATTCTTTCACTATTCTCCACATATCATATAAACGTATATCTCTAAAATGCTATTAACAGAGCAAAAGCTCAGGCAAGATGGCTTCCCCAGAGGTCATTTCTAGAATACGAAAAAAAAAAAAATCTACAATCAGAAAATAAAAACAGATTAGGAAAAAATATGTTTCAGTATCTGGTTTTAATTAGTAAAAAAAAAAAGTCTAGGTGACACATTCTCTTTAAGAGCTTCTGGTCTGAAATCTAAGAGACACAAGATAGCCGAAAGTCATTTTGATTTGTGTTCAAAGTGAACATCGACTCGTCTTCTGTAGACACGTTCTTGGCAAAGTCTTCGGAAAAGGAAACAGAATCTGCATTTTCCCTTTCAAATCACATTTTAAGTGTGCGGTGAACTTTGGATAACTTAAGTAAGAAACCTTCAGGACACACTCTTTGTACCTGATAATTTTTTGGAATAACAAAACAAGTTACGGGACGAGAAGCGAGGGAGATTCCAAATTGCTGTTAATTGCATCTGGCAATCCTTCCCGCGATGGATCCACAAGGCACATCTGCTCCCTCCTTACTATCTCTTGAACCCGCTTTCAGAATGAAATGTGTTATTTACGAGAGGAGGTTTATAGGAAAATCTGAGTTGTGTACGTTTGGTCAGTACTGTTTATGCACCCAAAATAGGCGCGCAGACATGACATAATATATTTATTCACGTTGGCTTACTGCGCCTGGCCTCCCTAATAATCTCATATATTATATTGCCAGAGCATGCAGATAATTTAATTACATTATTTTCCTGAACGTCTGCATGCACAACAACTAAAGAAAAATGTATATTGCATTAGCCATGTTAAATAAAACAAATCTAATTATATGGGCCCGAAAGTTATGTTTATTTGTTTTTATTTTCTCTTTTTTTTTCCATAGAAAACATATTAATCACTAGTTTTCTTTTAAAAAGCTAATTTATCATTAAGGATGACCTTATTTACTTAAAGCAAACCCAGCACCAGAATCGGAGTAAAATCAGCTTTATCCCATACTTTAAAAAACATCCATATACAGGAACAAAAGAATATGGCTTACGCGTTTCGACTCTATTCCTTACTCATAGCCAACTGGACATCATTCGAATCCGCCTATTGTATATAGTCATAAACAAAGTCACATGATCAATCAAAAACAACTTAACATATATTTTGAAAATATGAGGACCTAATTCATTGTTGTATATGTTTATCTACAATCGTGGTCACACATGGATGGTGAAATATAGCAAAATTAAAGGGGTTGTCCCACGCCGAAACGGGTTTTTTTTTTTCAACACCCCCCCCCCCCCCCGTTCGGCGCGAGACAACCCCGATGCAGGGGTTAAAAAAGAACACCGCACAGCGCTTACCTGAATCCCCACGCTCCGGTGACTTCTTACTTACCTGCTGAAGATGGCCGCCGGGATCTTCTCCCTCGGTGGACCGCAGGGCTTCTGTGCGGTCCATTGCCGATTCCAGCCTCCTGATTGGCTGGAATCGGCACGTGACGGGGCAGAGCTACCAGGAGCCGGTCTCAGGCACGAGCGGCCCCATTCAGAAAACAAGAAGACCGGACTGCGCAAGCGCGTCTAATCCGGCGATTAGACGCTGAAAATTAGACGGCACCATGGAGACGAGGACGCCAGCAACGGAACAGGTAAGTGAATAACTTCTGTATGGCTCATAATTAATGCACAATGTACATTACAAAGTGCATTAATATGGCCATACAGAAGTGTATAGACCCACTTGCTTTCGCGGGACAACCCCTTTAACCCCTCAACAGTTTTGGTTGAGCTCAGTTTGTTCTAAAAGTTGATATTAAAGTTTGGACAAATAGAGCTTGTTCTACTTCAAATGGCAGTTGCCATGGTTTTATCTGGGCTACCAAGATACTTTTGGTTTCTTGGCTTTGAAATGATGCAGAAAGCAAGCATGTCCATAGCACTTATAGTACAAGAGCTCCAGCCAATTGAAGTGGGGCTGGGAATATTGAATTTACAGTTGTCGATTCAGTGTGTGCAAAGCAGGGGGGGGAAAGAAAGCAGCAGACAAGATTTGTGATTCTCCTATATATGTTTCTGTCCCAAGTGAAGGGTGACATGGACTTTTTTTTATCACCCTATTTGTCACATATGGGGTCTTTTTTCCCCAGAAAAGTAGTGAAAATATCAGAACCCGCTCCTCTAATGACTCCTCTACACTGTTTAACCATGTTGATGCTAGAGTCACTGCTGACCATGGCATCTAAACTTTTTACAGAAAATTTTTAAGTTTTTCCTTCTTACACAAAGTTTTAGATATTGAACAAAATAAATAAAACAAAAAAGACTACACATAATTGGTATTGCTCCATCCATAACAATCTGTGCTATAAAGTATTACATTACTATTAGAGATGAGCGAGTATACTCGCTAAGGCACATTACTCGAGCGAGTAGTGCCTTAGCCGAGTATCTCCCTGCTCGTCTCTAAAGATTCGGGGGTCGCGCGGGTGACAGGTGAGTTGCGGCAGGGAGGGGGGGGGGGGGAAGAAAGGAAGAGAGACATCTCCCCTCTGTTCCTCCCCGCTCTTCCCCGCCGCTCCCCGCCCCCCGCCGGCCCCTGAATCTTTAGATCTTTAGAGACGAGCGGGGAGATACTCGGCTAAGGCACTACTCGCTCGAGTAATGGGCCTTAGCGAGTATACTCACTCATCTCTAATTACTATTCATCAAGCATGGTTAATTCCATAAAGAGAAAACTAAAAAAGAAAGTGCCAAAATAGCCAGGTTCTGTTCATTTTGCTTGCCCAAGACAAAAATTAAAAAAGAAACACAGAAAGTAGAAAAACATTATAAAGCCTCTATAAATTTGGTTTTGTCATAATCATATTGACCAGTAAAATAAAAATAACATCATGCTACCACATGGTGAAAATAATTCCCAAAATCCAGTGGTGAAATACATTTTTTTTTTGTCATTGCTTCCCAGCAAAAAAAAAAATATAGTAATAAAAGTTATTCAACACACAATATGTACCCAAAATTAGTTTCTGTGAAAACTAGAACAAACTTCAAGATCTCATACAGCTACATTGACAAAAATAATTAAAAAGTTATGACTCCTGGAGCTCCAAAGGGGAAAAGATTTACTGGTTCTTAAGGCTAAAACTAGTTATGTCACTGAGGCATTAAAACAGCACTTAAGGCAACGAGGTTCTGCGCCAAATATATTTACATGAGACATAAATTCAAAATCTGCAATTAAAAAAGTGAGATTTTCAGGAGAGTTTTTCCAAGTTTAATGTGAATTTTGGGGGGTAAAATTAGTGAATTAAATTACAATATGGCAGTAGAGCCCAGTATTGTCATGTGATCTTAGGAATTTTATTGTATGTGCTTCAAAACACGCTGAGATTATTTAGCATACAGCTTTCAGTTAAATAGCATATTGTTCATATTCACAAAGTACATTGAAACTTCATAATTAGAGATGAGCGAGTATACTCGCTAAAGGCAATTGCTCGAGCGAGCATTGCCTTTAGCGAGTACCTGCCAGCTCGGGACCAAAGGTTCAGGTGCCGGCGGCGGGGCAGGGAGCTGTGGGGGAGAGCGGGGCAGAACTGAGGGGAGATCTCTCTCTCCCTCTCTGCCCCCCGCTCCCTCCTGCTGACTGCCGCTACTCACCGCTCCCCCGCGCCGGCACCCGAACCTTTGGTCTCGAGCGGGGAGATACTCGCTAAAGGCAATGCTCGCTCGAGCAATTGCCTTTAGCGAGTATACTCGCTCATCTCTAATCCTAATAGCTGTATCATCATCTGGTCATATATAGAGGCGTTAGGCCCAATGCACACAGGCGTATTTGCAATATGGAATCCGGAGCGTCCGTCTGCCTCCGGTTCCTGGAGCAAATACAGCCCATAGACATGCTATGGAAAATCACTTTTCCATGTCCACGAGCGGAAATCAATCGCGATTTTCCGCTTGCGGAGGGAAAAATCTCAGTCTGACCTATTCCAAAGCGGATTCCACACGGACGGCTTCCATTGGAAGCTGTCCAATGTATGGCCCTTCTGCAATGATATTGTGAAAGGGTCACGGTTTCCGCGTCATCGCCTAGCAACAGCATAGCATTTTCTGTACTGCGCATGTGCGCCAGTGCGCATCGTTTTCCTGCCTGTGATGATTTCTTAGAAGAGAAATGAAAAAGTAAAAACACCATAACAATGGGGCTTATTTATCAACGAAGGTGTAATTTGCGCCTGTTTTAAACAAATTCCCAACAGGTCTAATCTAAGACATGTCCTTTATATATATAAGAGGTGTATGGCGCCTGTAAATGTGGTGAGTAGAGATGAGCGAACGTACTCGTTCCGAGTAATTACTCGATCGAGCACCGCGATTTTCGAGTACTTCCGTACTCGGGTGAAAAGATTCAGGGGGCGCCAGGGGGCGGGGGGAGGCGTGGCGGAGCGGGGGGTAGCAGCGGGGAACAGGGGGGAGCCCTCTCTCTATCCCTCCCCCCCCCACTCCCCACTGCAACCCCCCACTCACCCACGGCGCCCCCCGAATCTTTTCGCCCGAGTACGGAAGTACTCGAAAATCGCGGCGCTCGGTCGAAAAAGAGGCGTGGCCGAGTAGGTTCGCTCATCTCTAGTGGTGAGTGATTAGACGCGCGAGAAAAATCTCAGATGCACCAAAAAGTTGCGTAATGCACCAAAATTTGACGAAGTTTACGAAAGAGCCACATGTGGACAAGGATACTATCAAATCAGTAGAGGAGACCTAATAATAGTTGAGAGATGCACAACAATTCATTCTAGAAGCTCGAAACATCACGTAGATGTGCCAAAATTAGTGTGATCCGCGGTGATTTTTCCACAAAGTGACTGAACGTCTGGGTTTGGGAGACATTGAAAGGCTACTATCCCACTAAAATCTTTGAAAGGTTTATCCAAGCAAGAGCGATGAGAGGGCAAAATGCCGAGAGATGCATCAAAAAGAAGACTTAGATGCGCCATGAACCACATCAATGCGCCAACCCGCTACCTGTGCTATTTAGTTTTACTTGGTTTTATCTTTCGCTTACTTTTTTCACCAGTTTTCTGACATTCAGCTTCATAAATATGTAGAAAACATTCGACAAAAAGTCCACGCCCACATACGGAAGAACAACAAAAATTTGGAGAGGCATTCGTAATTTTTGGGGGCTAATAAATTGTAAAAACTGTGCTCTGTTATTCCGGCACACATTACATCCTGAATCTGGCGGAAAAGGGTTCAAGAATAAGCCCCAATATGCTCAACATAAAAATTGTATTTTAACCACAGGTCAAGCGAAGTGGAAACTATAGTTTATAACTAATGGAGAATTTCAGAATATATAACTTAGGGCTCAGTCAGACAGGCGGGTTTTTTTTGCGGATTTTTTTGCGCAAATTGCATGCACACAAAAATTCCTGTGACCGAAGCGGGAGTCATGCTGAAAAAAACGCACTGGGCTGCGTTCAAAATTTGCACATAAAGTTTGATGCCTGCTGTGGCTGTGACAGCTGCAGCAGGGGATTCCTTGGATGTGAAACCCCTAGATGCTGTCACGTCCAGGGGTTTCACCTTGTGGTAAGTGGGGCCAGCGGCAGCTCGGCGGCCCCATGGACAACATACAGAGAAGATCGCGATCCTCTAGCACAGCTGTGACAGCTGTGGCAGAGGATTTCTTCATCTCTGCGGGGAGTCCCCTTGTCACTGAACACTGTCACAGCATGGTCACAGTGTTCAGTGACAACGGGACTCCTAGCGGGGATGAAGTAATCCTCTGCCACAGCTGTCACAGCTGTGGCACAGGAGCGCAATGTTCTCCCATTGCTTTAAACGGGGCCGGCGCTTCTGCAGTCTCATTGAAAGCAATGGGCTGCCGACAACCCCTGCAGTGATTTTCAGGGAAAGGCTTTAAATATAAGCCCTTTCCTAAAAATCATCCCTAGAATGTGTAAAAAAATATATACTCACCTCTCTGCCGTTGCCGGGGCTCAGGCACGTCCAGCCGCTTTTCCTACTGAACTGCTCTGAAATGCTTTCAGCAGGCAGGGATTTAAAATCCCCTCCTGCTGAAAGGGCTGCCTCTGATTGGCTGAGCACTGTGACCAATCAGAGGCAGTGCTCAGCCATTGAATGATAGCTGAGCGCTGCTTGTGATTGGTCCCTGCGCTCAGCCAATCAGAGGCAGCACTCAGCTATTCATTGAATTCAATGAATGGCTGAGCACAATGCTGTCACACTGTTCAGTAATGAGGGGACTCCCCGCAGAGATGAAAAAAATCCTCTGCCACAGCTGTCACAGCTGTGGCAGAGGATCGCAATCTTCTCTGCATGTCAATGGGGCTGCTGCTGCCGCTGCCATAGCAGACCTGACTAATGGACTTGACAAAGACCACGTCTGTTGTGGTCGAAACATTGTCATTTTACTGGGCATAATAAAGCTGAATTGGAGCAAGGAAGTAACCCTGTGATGCTGTTTCATTTTCATATGGACTATTGAGATTTACCGGCACAGGATCCTAAACCGGGTGAGAAACGTGCATCTGTTCAACATTTGGGAATCCCTCCCTCTTATTTGAGGTATATGTGTGTGCTGCGACCACCATCACAGATATAGCTGATGCCGCTGGCCCCACTGACCACATGGTGGAATCCCTGCTGCAGCAGGGGATAGCGGGCATCACACTTTATGTGCGAATTTTGAACGCAGCCAAGCACGTTTTTTTCAGTATGACGCCTGCTTTGGTCATGCGAATCTTTGTGCGCATGCGTTTTGCGCAAAAAATGTGCAAAACCCCGCCCCCGTCTGACTGAGCCTTAAGGGTTTATTGGGTCAAGAACGCTATCTTTTCTCCTTAAAGAGAGCACCCAGAAAAGGTGAGTGAGTGATGAGACTTAAAAGGCCATTCATGCTCCTCTGGGTAATATGCAAATAAGGGAGATGGAACAATAACTCCTCAGCGCCACGTATTGGAAGGCAGCATTCCTGCAAGTCAATGTTAGATTTTTTATACAAGCCTTGTAACAATGACTGGCAATTGAAAACCAAGCCAGAATCCATACACAGGCAGCTGTTTCGGGGTATTTGCGTTTCATCAGTGTGCAGTAGGTTTCTGGCTTGGCTAGGGTACATTCACATGGGGGAATGCAATATTGGTCAGAGAAACCAGATCGACATCGCATGTGTAAAATTGCAATGTTCACTGCAAGTACATGGTGATTTCTGAGAAGATCACATTGCATCGCACTTGACATAGCATCACATATTTGCAATAGGAAAAGTTTAACATCGCATGTACTTGTGAGTGTGATGTGATTTTTTTGCTCACCCATTAGAAACAATGGAGACGATTTCTGCAAATTCACAGAAAAAGAACATGGTGCGACTTTTCTATCTCGCAGCATCGCTGCAAGAGAACGCTCGCATGTGTAAGTAGACTCATTGAAAACAATGGGTATATTTCACTGCAAGTATTGTGTGTCTTGCAATGCACAAAAGTCGTGTGAGAAGCTCGCTCATGTAAATGCACCCTAAGGGCTCATTCACACGGGCATGAAAATCTTCACTAGCGTAAAAATCGCCCATTCACACGACCGGGAGCTGCATGTTGCAGAAAAATGCGCTGGTGTTCAGAAATTCCCTCGGTTGGTAGAAATCCTCCTAATGATGCTAAGGCAAACTACTCGATTGAGTAGTGCCTTATGCGAGTACCTGCCCGCTCGTCTCTAAAGATTCGGGTGCCGGCGGGGGAGAGCGGTGAGTTGCAGGAGTGAGCATGGAAGAAGCGGGGGGGGGGGGGGGGGGAGAGAGTGAGAGAGACATGGTTCATGTCTTGGGTTTTCTAGGACCCACCTATGCTGTTGGTGCACACAGACTTCCCATAGCGGTATTTGACCTGTCTGGCATAAAGACACTGACTGACTTGGGTAGGGTGCAGAGTGCAGATGGCTTTCCCCTTGCGTTGTCGATGAGGTATCCGACACCCAAACACAATGAGTAGTGTGTGGACACATGGATTCCCCATTGCTATGTCACTCGCAGCACCTTGGGTCACACAAGATGGAGGCTGGGACCGAGCCTGACCCAGGGCCCGCTCACATACTTCCCGCACAGAGTATTGCTGCATTGTGGAGATGTGTAGAAGTGCTGGGCTGGCACCTGAGTCTCCTTTATGCCCATGTTTGCGGCTCCTGACAATTTTGTGACTGAGGTGGCACGGGATTGGAATGATGATCGTACGTCAATTTATCATCGATTCTCAACAGCATTGTGGGCTATCACCCACCCCTTTCAAAGAGGGTTGCTGCCTGGCCCTGCCAACCCTCTGCAGTGTGTGCCTGTGGTTCCTCCTCATGGCAGACGCACTTATAAATAGACATGAGAGTGGTGTGGCATGAGGGCAGCTGAAGGCTGCGCAGGGACACTTTGGTGTGTGCTGTGGACACTGGGTCGTGCGGGGGGGGGGGGGGGGTGTTGGGCAGCATGTAACCCAGGAGAAGAGGCAGCGGTGTGACCCACAGGCAGTGATTGTCCTTGGTTGCAGGTAGTGTGGTGCTTTGCTAAGGTGTGCCTTGCTAATGAGGGTTTATCCGAAGTAAAAATTGTTAGGGGGGGGGGCACTCTTGCCGCTATAGTAGGTTAATAGTGGGACCTGGGAGCCTGAGATGTAGCCCTGCATGCTGCCCCTGCCCTTCCCTATCTGTTTCTGTGGTGTTTCCATGACTTTAGGATGTTTTCCAGAGTTTCACAAGTGAAGACCTATGCCGAGCATCGATCATATACAAAAATGCTCGGGTCGCCCATTGACTTCAATGGGGTTTGTTACTCGAAACGAACCCTCGAGCATCGCGGAAAGTTCAACTCGAGCATTTTGGTGCTCGCTCATCTCTAGTTAGCTGCGCTAATTCCCTCGTGTGAATGAGCCCCACATGTGTATTCACACAGGCAAGCACAATATCAGTTCGAGAAACTCGGACGATACTATGCATGTAAGGGCGGCTTCAGATAAGTGTATGCACAAATACGCTCGCCTCAGCGCAATGTATTTGCAAAGTGAATGATGTTGACTTGTGCGCGTATTGGCGCATAGTACTATACTTTTTGCGCTCGCAGGGAATGCTCACATGCGCACGCAACACTCCCCCCGCCTCAATTTAAGAGGCTATTTAGCCTAATAAGATCCAGATGTGTTCTCTTCTTCACAGAATTGCGCAGTGTTTTGCGCTTGTTCTGGCGTTTTGTGCACCTCCCATAGAGTTCTATGGGGCTCTTGGTGCAGAACTACATAGGAACATAAAGCGGACAATGGGAACAAACACATTGAACATTGAACAATGGGTTCTATTCTCTGGGTTTTGCATGTGCAATTTTTGCATGCACAAAAATGCGCGCAAATACGTCCGTCTGAAGGCGCCCTAAAATTATGATGTTCACTGCAAGTGCATTGCGATTTGTAAGAAAATGTCACTGCATCGCATTGTTGAACATGCGATATTCACGAGTGTGAAGTTTTCATGCATGTTCAAGGAAAAATAAAAAATCGCACTTGTGAGAGTCACATGACCACGTGAGTGTGATTCGCAGAACGACAGAACACTTTGAGATTTTTCTATCTTGCAGCATCGCCGTGAGAGATAAATCACGGGTGTAAATAGACTCATTGAAAACAATGGGGTGTGTTTCAGTGCGCGTTTTGTGCATCTCGCAATGTACTAAAAACTCACGCATGTGAATGCACCCTAAGGCCTCAGTCAGACGGGTGTTTTTATGTACGCATGTTACTTGCGTTTGCGATTCGCATCTATTAAGAACCAATGCTTGAACATATGGGTGGAAATGGACGTGGTCGCACATTTTTTTTTTACACGCGCAGAGCAATCTTACTTACTCGCGAATAAACGCACGTAAAAACGCCCGTCTGACTGAGCCCCAACGCCTCATTCACATGGCTGAATTTGCGCAGCTGACTTACATGCACAAAAAAATGCGACTATTAGAACCAATGGTTTCTTATGGAAACATACAGACAAAAGAATTTTAGCTGTCCCAAAAGAATCACACCAAAAAAGATAGGACATGAGCAACTGAAACTCCCTGCTGCGTGAAAAGATAAGGCCTGACCTATCTTTGGTGTGCAAAGCGCAGAAGCCTCTATAGACTCATATGGGAGACTATGCGAGGCGTCCAACAAAGGGAGAATAAGGAATTCCCCAGCAACGCGATGCCATGGTTCTCCTGCAGGGGAGATGGAAGGATTTCCCACTGCTGGGGAATCCCTCCATTACCCTTGCAGGGGAACCACAGCATCACACTGCTGGGGAATCCCTTAAAGGGGTTGTCCCGCGAAAGCAAGTGGGTCTATACACTTCTGTATGGCCATATTAATGCGCTTTGTAATGTACATCGTGCATTAATTATGAGCCATACAAAAGTTATTCACTTACCTGCTCTGTTGCTGGCGTCCTCGTCTCCATGGTGCCGTCTAATTTCAGCGTCTAATCGCCCGATTAGACGCGCTTGCGCAGTCCGGTCTTCTCCCTTCTGAATGGGGCCGCTCGTGCAGGAGAGCTGCTCCTCGTAGCTCCGCCCCGTCACGTGTGCCGATTCCAGCCAATCAGGAGGCTGGAATCGGTAATGGAACGCACAGAGCCCACGGTGCACCATGGGAGAAGACCTGCGGTCCACCGTGGGTGAAGATCCCGGCGGCCATCTTAGCAAGGTAAGTAAGAAGTCGCCGCAGTGCGGGGATTCGGGTAAGTACTATCCGGTTTGTTTTTTTTACCCCTGCATCGGGTTTGTCTCGCGCCGAACGGGGGGGCTATTGAAAAAAAAACAAAAACGTTTCGGCGCGGGACAACCCCTTTAAGCTCCTCTGCAGAGGAACCCCTGGCATCGCTCTGAGATAAAGGGAGTCCTGGTGATGAAGGGAAGCCCTGGAGAACCCCCTTCATCTCCGCGGCGGGGCTTCGCTTCACTGGAAAGAAAGAGATGAAGGGGAATCCCCCAGGGACTCCCTCCATCTCTCTCTGTCCAGCAGTACATCTTTTCGATCAGTCCCAGCAAGCGATAGCTGTGTGAATTTCACGCTCAAGTGAATGAACCCTAAGGCTCCGTTCACACGGGACAGTTCGGTTGCAAAAAAAACCCAAAAGGTGCATTTGCAAAACTTTGTGCGTTTTTTGCCACATTTTTCTACAAACATAGTAAAGACACACACGGTTTCACCAACGCACTTTTTGATGCGCTTTTTATTGCAACCGAACTATCCCGTGAGAATGGAGCCTGGCGGATATCATTCCAATATAACATGGCAGCAACACCGCATCCTAGAAGCATGTGTGCATGCAACAGATGTAGCAAATTCTATCAGTATAACGGAATTGCTACATTGTAACCGTTTTCCCGCGGTCTCGGCTCCTGGTACCTCACCTCTAATGAAGGTCAGAAGCTGTAGATTGGAAAATCCTATTGCAACGTATTAACATGTTTGCTGATTAGCTTGATTAAAATGTAAGCCATTGCTTTCATGAAGCGGGAGGACATCTGGGGTAGGTGGAAACAGCTGCCAATGTTTTTAAATAGAGTACTGTTAATCCATAAATCCATTTGAGATGAATAGGATTTACTGGAGTGGTTTTCAGAGTAATTCTTCCATCTTTTGGGGATGGGCAGATACAGTGAATGGTCATTATCTAGATGTTGGAAGAGAGAAACATGTGGTACCTACAAATGCTGGAATACAAATAGCTAAAGCATGACACTTAGTCAATTATGGGTAATCCATAAACAAACTGTTGCAAATTAAGAGTCTCCCGATGAGAAGACTTTTATTGTATTAGGTCCAGTATTGTCATGGCTGTGCCAAGGTCATGTACTGTGGTAATGTAAGTGTCCTGTGTGGCGCAGAGTGCTAAGGCAACAGGAATGCAGTCCTAAGCTCTTGCTTACAACCTGAAGGTTGCAAGTTCAATCCTCACATGGTTCAGGTAGCTGGCTCACAGTTGACTCATCCTTCCAAGGTCGGTAAAATGAGTACCCAGCTTGCTTGGTGGGTAATAAATTATCTGAAAGCACTGCAAAATAAGTTGGCAATAACAAGATTTTTTATTTTAAAGGTGCTTTTATAGCTTCTTAACACGACCGTGTTTGGCGTGCGCAAAATCTGTGCACACTAGAGATGAGCGAATATACTCGTTTCGAGTAATTACTCGATCGAGCACCGCAATTTTCGAGTACTTCCGAACTCGGGTGAAAAGATTCGGGGGGCGTCGGGGAGCGGGGGGAGGCCTGGCGGAGCTGGCGGTAGCAGCGGGGAACAGGGGGGAGCCCTCTCTCTCTCCCTCTCCCCCCCCACTCACCCACGGCACCCCCCGAATCTTTTCGCCCGAGTACGGAAGTACTAGAAAATCGCGGCGCTCGGGCGAAAAAGGGGCGTGGCCGAGTAGGTTCGCTCATCTCTAGTGCACACTAAACACAGAGAATAAAACCCATTTCAATGGGCTCGACTGTATAAGAGCATTTTGCGTGTACGGAAAAAAGTAGGACCTGCTCTATTTTCTTGCATCTTCCTGCATCACAGCAAAAGTCCCATCGGAGTTTATAGGAGGCGCGAAAATACGCAAGAGGTAAGATGTGACACTGCGCAAATGCAGAAAAAAAGAACACATCGTTAGGCTTAAATAGTCATTAAATCCATGGAAAGGGTGTGTCACGCAAATTGGACTTGGGTGCGTAAAAAGTACAGTACTATGCGCAGACATGCTCACAAATGTAGCTCTTTAAACTTCGTTCATGCACAAATGTGCTGTGCTGCGGCGTGGGGTTTTTATGCATAGGTTTGTTTGAAGTCGCTCTTAGACATAACAATTATCAAAAAAATCATTTGGCTCGTCTGAAAGGACCTTTAGTCAGACGAGCGTTTTTTTCACGCATGTATAGGCGTGTTTTAAAAACGGCTCTATTAGAACCAATGCTTTCTAGAGATGAGCGAACGTACTCGTCCGAGCTTGATATTCGTGCGAATATTAGGGTGTTCGGGATGCTCGTTACTCTTAACGAGCACCACGCGGTGTTCTGGTTACTTTCAGTTTCCTCTCTGAGACGTTAGCGCGCTTTTCTGGCCAATTGAAAGACAGGGAAGGCATTACAACTTCCCCCTGTGACGTTCAAGCCCTATACCACCCCCCTGCTGTGAGTGGCTGGGGAGATCAGATGTCACCCGAGTATAAAAGTCGGCCCCTCCCGCGGCTCGCCACACATGCCTTGTGAGTTAGCTGAGGGACAGTACTATCGTGCTGGTGCTGCTGTAGGGAGAGCGTTAGGAGTCAGTGTAGGCTTCAAGAACCCCAACGGTCCTTCTCAGGGCCACATCTAATAGTGTGCAGGCTGCTGCTAGCAGTGTTTTTTTTTTTTTTCTTTCTCAAAATCGGCAGTGCAGAGCATTGCACCCGGCATTAGGGACAGACGTGGTGTATAGGCAGGGAGAGTGTTAGGAGTGAGTGTAGCCTTCAAGAACCTCAACGGTCCTTTCTAGGGCCAAATTGAAGCGTGTGCAGTACTGTGCTGGCTGCTGTTAGCAGTGTTGCATATTTTTTTTTTTCTAAAAATCGTCTGTGCAGAGCATTGCACCCTCCATTGATACTACGGGGACAGAATTGTGTAGGCAGGGCCACAACACAGTTATTGTTCATTGAATACACGCAGTGGGGTCTTCCCTTTGCTAAAAAGGACAAAAAATTATATTTGGCCTGCCTGTGTCAGTCCTAAGGTCTGCGTGTACGTGTGTGCTGCGTGGACAACGTACAAAAATCAGACGCAACCAGCTACGCTTTACTGCAGGCTTGCGCCATTGTCTTTCCTGACTGGCAAATACCTGCTCTGCTAGAGTTAATAACTCTGCTACACTATAGTTGTGTGACACTTTTCGAGGGCCACACCACAGATATTAAACTTCTTGTTCATTGAATATACGCAGTGGGTGCTTCCCTTTGCAAAAAAGGAAAAGAAATTATATTTGGCCTGCCTGTGTCAGTCCTAAGGTCTCCGTGTATGTGTGTGCTGCGTGTACAACGTACAAAAATCAGACGCAACCAGCTACGGTTTACTGCAGGCTTGCGCCATTGTCTTTCCTGACTGGGAAATCAAATCACTGGTAATACAGCATGCTGAGGGGTAGGGGTAGGCCTATAGGACGTGGACGCGGGCGAGGACGCGGAGGGCCAAGTCAGGGTGTGGGCACAGGCCGAGCCAGTGCGGTGGCCAGGGGTAGAGGCAGGGCCAGACCGAATAATCCACCAACTATTTCCCAAAGCGCCCCCTCGCGCCATGCCACCCTGCACAGGTCAAGGTGCTCTACGGTGTGGCAGTTTTTCACAGAGACGCCTGACGACCGACGAACAGTGGTGTGCAACCTTTGTCGCGCCAAGATCAGCTGGGGAGGCACCACCAACAGCATGCGCAGGCATATGATGGCCAAACACCCCACAAGGTGGGACGGTGCCCGTTCAGCGCCTCCGGTTTGCACCACTGCCTCTCCCCCTGTGCCCCAACCTGCCACTGAGATCCAACCCCCCTCTGAGGACACAGGCACTACCGTCTCCTGGCCTGCACCCACACCCTCACCTCCGCTGTCCTCGGCCCCATCCAGCAATGTCTCTCAGCGCAGCGTCCAGACGTCGCTAGTGCCACAGTTTGAGCGCAAGCGCAACTACGACGCCACGCACCCGCACGCTCAAGCGTTAAACGTGCACATTGCAAAATTGATCAGCCTAGAGATGCTGCCGTATAGGCTTGTGGAAATGGAGGCTTTCAAAGGTATGATGGCGGCGGCGGCCCCGCGCTACTCGGTTCCCAGTCGCCACTACTTTTCCCGATGTGCCGTCCCAGCCCTGCACGACCACGTCTCCCGCAACATTGTATGCGCCCTCACCAACGCGGTTACTGCCAAGGTCCACTTAACAACGGACACGTGGACAAGCACAGGCGGGCAGGGCCACTATATCTCCCTGACGGCACATTGGGTGAATTTAGTGGAGGCTGGGACAGAGTCAGAGCCTGGGACCGCTCACGTCCTACCCACCCCCAGAATTGCGGGCCACAGCTCGGTGGTGGTATCTGCGACGGTGTATGCTTCCTCCACTAAAGCACCTTCCTCCTCCTCCTCCTCCTCCTCTTCCAACGCAACCTCTGTCTCGCAATCAAGATGTGTCAGCAGCACGTCGCCAGCAGTCGGTGTCACGCGGCGTGGCAGCACAGCGGTGGGCAAGCGTCAGCAGGCCGTGCTGAAACTACTCAGCTTAGGAGAGAAGAGGCACACGGCCCACGAACTGCTGCAGGGTCTGACAGAGCAGACCGACCACTGGCTTGCGCCGCTGAGCCTCCAACCGGGCATGGTCGTGTGTGACAACGGCCGTAACCTGGTGGCGGCTCTGCAGCTCGGCAGCCTCACGCACGTGCCATGCCTGGCCCATGTGTTTAATTTGGTGGTTCAGCGCTTTCTAAATAGCTACCCCCACTTGTCACACCTGCTCGGAAAGGTGCGCCAGCTCTGCGCACATTTCCGCAAATCCCACACGCACGCTGCCACCCTGCGAACACTGCAACATTGGTTTAATCTGCCAGTGCACCGACTGCTGTGCGACGTGCCCACACAGTGGAACTCTACGCTCCACATGTTGGCCAGACTCTATGAGCAGCGTAGAGCTATAGTGGAATACCAACTCCAACTTGCGTGGCGCAGTGGGAGTCAGCCTCCTCAATTATTTACAGAAGAGTGGCCCTGGTTGGCAGCCATCTGCCAGGTCCTTGGAAAATTTGAGGAGTCTACCCAGGTGGTGAGCGGCGATGCTACAATCATTAGCGTCACCATTCCTCTGCTATGCATCTTGAGAAGTTCCCTGCAAAGCATAAAGGCAGACGCTTTGCGCTCGGAAACAGAGCCGGGGGAAGACAGTATGTCGCTGGATAGTCAGAGCACCCTCCTGTCTATATCTCAGCGCGTTGAGGAGGAGGAGGAGGAGCATGAGGAGGATGAGGAGGAGGGGGAAGAGACAGCTTGGCCCACTGGTGAGGGTACACATGCTGCTGGGCTGTCATCCTTTCAGCGTGTATGGCCTGAGGAGGAGGAAGAGGAGGAGGAGGAGGATCCTGAAAGTGATCTTCCTAGTGAAGACTGCCATGTGTTGCGTACAGGTACCCTGGCACACATCGCTGACTTCATGTTAGGATGCCTTTCTCGTGACCCTCGCGTTACACGCATTCTGGCCACTACGGATTACTGGGTGTACACACTGCTCGACCCACGCTATAAGGAGAACCTTCCCACTCTCATTCCCGAAGAGGAAAGTGGTTCGAGAGTGTTGCTATACAGCAGGGCGCTGGTGGACAAACTGATGGTAAACTTCCCATCCGACAGCGCTAGTGGCAGAAGGCGCAGTTCCGAGGGCCAGGTAGCAGGGGAGGCGCAGAGATCAGGCAGCATGTACAGCGCAGGCAGGGGAACATTCTCCAAGGCCTTTGCCAGCTTTATGGCTCCCCAGCAAGACTGTGTCACCGCTCCCCAGTCAAGGCTGAGTCGGCGGGAGCACTGTAAAAGGATGGTGAGGGAGTACGTAGCCGATCGCACGACCGTCCTCCATGACGCCTCTGCCCCCTACAACTACTGGGTGTCGAAGCTGGACACGTGGCCTGAACTAGCGCTGTATGCCCTGGAGGTGCTTGCTTGTCCTGCGGCTAGCGTCTTGTCAGAGAGGGTGTTTAGTGTGGCTGGGGGAATCATTGCGGATAAGCGTACCCACCTGTCAAACGACAGTGCCGACAGGCTTACACTCATCAAGATGAACAAAGCCTGGATTTCCCCAGACTTCTCTTCTCCACCAGCGGACAGCAGCGATACGTAAGCAATACGTAGGCTGCACCCGCAGATGGAAGCTACGTTCTCTCTCACCATCCAAAACGGGGACATTTCTGCTTCATCAATCTGTGTCTAATATTCCTCCTCCTCCTCCTGCTCCTCCTCCTGAAACCTCACGTAATCACGCTGAACGGGCAATTTTTCTTAGGGCCACAAGGCTCACTCATAATTTTTCGAAACAATTTTTATATGTTTCAATGCTCTTAAAAGCGTTGAAACTTTAACTTGAACCAATTTTTCCTTAAACTGGGCTGCCTCCAGGCCTAGTTACCACTTAAGCCACATTAACCAAAGCGATTAATGGGTTTCACCTGCCCTCTTGGTTGGGCATGGCCAATTTTTTGGATGTACATTAGTACTGTTGATACAGCAATTTTTGTGGGCCCTCGCCTACAGTGTAATCAAATGAATTTTTAGCCCACCTGCATTACAGCTGACGTTACATCCGCTGTGTTGGGCAATGCAATGGGATATTTTTGTGTATCGCCGGTGGGTTCCAGGGAGCCACCCATGCTGTAGGTGCACACGGAGTTTAACCTACATCTGTCAACTTGTAAAGAACCCCAGTCAGACTGGGGCATGCAGTGTGGGCCGAAACCCACCTGCATTAAGCACGACATTACTACCTCAGCTGTGTTGGGCACTGCAATGGGATATTTTTATGTACCGCCGGTGGGTTCCAGGGAGCCACCCATGCTGTCGGTCCACAGGGACTTCACAATAGGGAGTTGTACCTGCCTGTGTCTATGAATTAAAAACCGCGGTCTGACTGGGGCATGCAGACACCTTGACAGAATGAATAGTGTGTGGCACATAGGTTCCCCATTGCTATGCCCACGTGTGCAGCTCCTGATGGCGGTGGCACAGGATTCTATTTCTCATTGCTTCTGTACAGCATTGTGGGCTATCGCCCCGCCCCTTTTAAAGAGGGTCGCTGCCTAGCCGTGCCAACCCTCTGCAGTGTGTGCCTGCGGTTCCTCGTCATGGCAGACGCACTTCTAAATAGACATGAGGGTGGTGTGGCATGAGGGCAGCTGAAGGCTGCGCAGGGACACTTTGGTGTGCGCTGTGGGGGGAGGGGGGAGGGTTGGGCAGCATGTAACCCAGGAGAAGTGGCAGCGGAGTGTCATGCAGGCAGTGATTGTGCTTTGTTGGAGGTAGTGTGGTGCTTAGCTAAGGTATGCCATGCTAATGAGGGCTTTTCAGAAGTAAAAGTTTTTGGGAGGGGGGGGGGGCACTCTTGCCGCTATTGTGGCTTAATAGTGGGACCTGGGAACTTGAGATGCAGCCCAACATGTAGCCCCTCGCCTGCCCTATCCGTTGCTGTGTCGTTCCCATCACTTTCTTGAATTGCCCAGATTTTCACACAAGGAAACCTTAGCGAGCATCGGCGAAATACAAAAATGCTCGGGTCGCCCATTGACTTCAATGGGGTTCGTTACTCGAAACGAACCCTCGAGCATCGCGAAAAGTTCGTCCCGAATAACGAGCACCCGAGCATTTTGGTGCTCGCTCATCTCTAATGCTTTCCAATGAAAGCGGCCACATGTCCGTTTTTTAGAAGCACCTAAAATTAGCACCTACAAAAGATAGGATATGTGAGTACAAATGCACCAAGTCACGCCATTTTTTCTACACGCAATGTGCTATTTTTTTCCTGCGCCTATACATGCATCAAAAATTTGCTCGTCTGACTGAGCCCTTAGGCTGCTCTTACACTGGTGTCTGTAAAAACATTGTTTTTTTAAAGGCGGTGTTTTACAGCATTTTCAAACACGTTTGGCAGTGTTTTTTAACACGCCCCATCATTGCAGTTGGTGCGTTAAAAATCACGGAAATGCACTAAAATACACAGGACAGTGTTCGAAAATCACAAAGTTAGAAATACCGTTCTGGAATACTTGTGTGAGAAGCCCCATTGAAATCAGAAAACGTCTATGTGAATGGCCTTTTATCACATATAGTACACAACAATTTTATACGGGAACGTAAAGCCTAATTTTTTTAATTGCAAACGTTAACCCTTTGCAATCCAATTTCTGGATTCAGGGTTTCCTAGGGGGCTGTCTCCTTCTGCCATTATACAATGGCGCCATCTGCTGGCTAGAGCCAGTACTGCGGTATTGGACATGCTGGAGAGGCCCTCAACAACAGAGCGGCCTTTTAATCTACAGTAAGAAGACTCTGCCGGACGTCTTCCGACATGAGAGCTGTACAGCCTTTAATCAGAATGTCTTTAGACGTCAGACAGTGGAATGGAAAGGGTTAAAAGTGATGTTTAGATATTCCATAAACTCCGTGCCTCAGTCAGGCTTGTGCTGGTTGGATTGTAGCATAGAGGGTCCACCTATAGGTTCATCCTAGTAAACTACTCGGATTTCGAACCTCTTTGCTTCCCTATGGGCCCGTACAGACTCCTTTAATGGCTCCGTCCAGGGGTTCAGTTGCAAAAACAGCCCCTCTGGAGTGGACCTGGATGGAACCTATCTTGGCCATTAACACATTAATTGCCACGCTCCAAAAAAAAACCTTGTCGTTTTTTTTTTTTTACGAAAGTAGAAAAAAAACTTCAAAAGCATAACAAAACTTTCAAAATTAATGAAAAAAAAGGTTCATTTTAAATGCGTGAGTTCTATGCAATTTACAGGCACTAGAATCAATTTTTACACTGCAAGCAATGTGAGTTGTATGCGACTCACGTCATACTTATTGAATTTGTTTCTGTGAATTGAGTCTTTAGTTGTGTCTAGAGTGGACTTTGCATGTTCAAAGATGATGCCTCTGAATCATATTCCCTAGGGGCTCAGTCGGACGAGCGTTTTTTGTGCGCAAACCATTGGTTCCCTATCATGTGTTCACGTGTCCATCTTCTACAGAGGCAAAAATCTTTGCACCTGCAAAAGATAGCACATTCATGCAGCGGCAAGATCCGTGCTGTGAATAAAGATTCCTCACGGGTAGTCCCCTCATCACTGAACACTGTGAGAGCACTGTCACAGTGTTCAGTGACAAAGCGACTCCCCGCGAAGATAAAGAAATCCCCTGCCACAGCAGTGACAGCTGTGGCAGAAGATTGTGATCTTCTCCCATTACTCTCAAATGGGCCGGTGCTGCAGTCAGCCTCTTTGCAAGCAATAGGCTGCCGGCAACACCTGCAGTGATATTTAGGGAAGGGCTTGAAATAGCTTGTGTAAAAAATAAAAAAATATATATATAGTATGTCACTTGGCTCCATGGCACTGTTCTGAAGCTCTTTCAGCAGGCAGGTATTTAAAAATCCCCGCCTCCTTAAAGAGCTGTGTCTGATTGGATGAGCGCTCAGACAATCACAGGCAGCGTTCAGCCATTCATTAAATGACAGTTGAGCCCTGCCTGTGATTGGCCACAGCTCTCAGCCAATCAGAGGCAGTGCTTAGCCATTCATTAAAGAGCTGCCTCTGATTGGCTGAGTGCTGTGACCAATGTTTAAAGAGCCACCAAGCAAACTATTCAAACTGTTATATTCTTTTGATCCACATTTTTAGAATTAAATTGTCAATATTAATTGCAACAATGAGAGCATGAACAAGTAAGATTTCCACCAACCAAGTGCAGGGCGTTGCCAGGGGCCACCCATCATGTAACATGTATGTTACTGCATGGCAGCGTGAGCTTTCTGCTTACAGTAGAGCTCCCAGGGTAAGAGACATGTGAGTTATATGTGCTCCACAGGGCCCTGGGCTCAAAATTAGATACAACTCACACGGCAGTTAATGTGTTAATAAAAATGGCTGAAATGGAGACCAGCATTTCCAGCAGAAAGAATAATGTGATGGATTGCGGTATTCTTTTTGACACAAAATGCTAGAAATGAACGGAAACCTGTCAAAACGAAAACCTACTGGTTTCTATTTCAGAAGTTTTCATTAAAGGAGTTGTGCTAGAATCACTAGGATAGGTGATAAACATCTGATCGGTGGGGGTCTCACCACTGAGACCCTCATGATTCCGAGAACGGAAGTCCCATGCCCCCCTCCTCCTCACTGCGGGCTCACTGTACCTTCCACAAGGAGGAGGAGATTGAATAGAGAAGTGGTTGTGCATGCGCGGTGCCGCTGCATTCATTTTCAATGGGACAACAGGAGATAACTAAACACAAGCTCTTGGCTATTTATGTTAGATGCATCAAAATGAATGGAGTGGCAGCGGCGCATGCGTGGCCACAGCTCCATTCAATGTAGAGTTATGGCAGGTGGGTGAAACGGCACTGCAGCAAAAAGAAGGGAATGGAACTCCTGTTCTTGGGATCGGTGGAGTCTCAGTGATGAGACCCTCCCTGATCAGACTTTTATCACCTATCCTAGGGATAGGTAATAGAAGTTGATTCTGATACAACCTCTCTACTGGCTAACATTGGTTCCATCCAGGGGTGTTTTTGCAATTTCAGATGGAAACCTTGATGGGACCCCTGGACAAAGCCAATAACAAGGCCCTACCATTGAATTTGACTTGACTAAAATGAATCTTTGAACAAAGTTTTGTCTTGAAAAAAAAATATTCATGTATGGCAGATATTGGCAACTTCTACTTCTCCGTCCTTTCTGGTTCCTAAGGGTAGATAGATAGATAGATATGAGATGGATATTGGATAGATAGATAGATAGATAGATAGATAGATAGATAGATAGATAGATAGATAGATAGATAGATATGAGATAGACAGATAGATAGTAAATAGATAGATATGAGATAGATAGATAGTAAATAGATAGATAGATGTTAGATAGTTAGTTAGATAGATAGATAGCTAGATAGATAGATATGAGATAGATAGATAGATAGATAGATATGAGATAGATAGATAGATAGATAGTAAATAGATAGATATGAGATAGATAAATAGATAGATAGATATGAGATAGATAGATAGATGGTGAGAGAGATAGATATGAGATGGATATTGGATAGATAGATAGATATGAGATAGATAGATAGATAGTAAATAGATAGATATGAGATAGATAGATAGATAGATAGATAGATGGTGAGAGAGATAGATATGAGATGGATATTGGATAGATAGATAGATATGAGATAGATAGATAGATAGATAGTAAATAGATAGATATGAGATAGATAAATAGATAGATAGATAGATGGTGAGAGAGATAGATATGAGATGGATATTGGATAGATAGATAGATAATAATAATCTTTATTTGTATAGCGCCAACATATTCCGCAGCGCTTACATAGACGGGGGGAATACAGAAAGACAAAATACAAACATTACAGAACCGCGGTTACATAGTAATCAGTTGATGGAAACAATAGGGGAGAGGGTCCTGCTCCAACGAGCTTACATACTACAAGTAATGGGGTGATACAGAGGGTAAAGGGGCTGGAGATGTGCACGGTATGGCGAGGTGGAGAGTGAGGGATGCTATACACATAGACAATGGTCAGACATTTAGCCGTGTGACGGCAGATATGAGATAGATAGATAGATAGATAGATAGTAAATAGATAGATATGAGATAGATAGATAGATAAATAGATAGATAGTAAATAGATAGATATGAGACAGATAAATAGATATTAGATAAATAGATATTAGATAGAAAGATAGATGGATAGATAGAGATAGATAGAGAGAGAGAGATATGAGGTAGATGGATAGATATGAGATGGATATTGGATAGATAGATAGATAGATAGATAGATAGATAGATAGATAGATAGATAGATGGATGGATAGATAGATAGATAGATAAATAGATAGGGAATAGATAGATATGTGATAGATGGATAGAAAGGTATGAGATAGATATTGTATAGAAAGAAAGATAGATATTAGAGAGACAGATAGATGATAGATAGATAGATAGATGTGACATAGATAGATATGAGATAGATAGATATGAGATAGATAGATAGATAGATATGAGATAGATAGATAGATAGATAGATAGATGTGACATAGATAGATATGAGATAGATAGATATGAGATAGATAGATATGAGATAGATAGATAGATAGATAGATATGAGATAGATAGATAGATAGATAGATCGATATGAGATAGATAGATACATAGATAGATAGAATCTGAGTTGGCGTCAGTAGCCAGCAAACCTGGGGCCCATTGGCCCTATGGGGCCCACTCAGGGATGACATTGATTTAGTCCTCATTCTTTAATCCCTTCCCGCCACAGGGCGTAACTATAAGTCCTGGCAGGGAGGTACCTAGCGCAACAGGGCGTACAGTTACGCCCTGGGGATAGCACAAGATCAGAAGAGATTGTCACCAATTTACGGCTCCCACTACAACAGCGGGGGTGCATGGGAGCAGCAACTCCCGCTGTTAACCCCTTCCCTGCCGCGATCTATGTAGATCACAGCATGAGAAGGGTTCACAAAGGGAGCGCCAGTGCCTGTGATCGCTGTAACAAGTGATAAGACACTGCAGGACAGAAGTTCTGCAATGTCTCATCATAGTAATCAGAACTGGTATGGTGCAAGTCCCCTACAGGAACATAAAATGTGTAAAAAAAAAGATAAAAATAATGTACAAAATAAAAAAAAATGTAAAACAGAAAGCTTTTTTTGTGCTTTTCTTATACTAGCAAACTTTTTTTTGATTAAAATCCCACATATTTGGTATCATCGGATCCAAAACGACGCGTACAATAAGTTAAACATGCCTTCTATCCTGCACGGCAAAAGCGTAAAAAAAAACCCCTAAAAAACTGAGGCAAAATATCAATTTTTAGCAGTTTGCCTCCCAAAAAATACAATAAAAGTGATTAAAAAAGCTGTATGTTCCCCAGAATGCTACTAATAAAAACTAGAGCTTGTCTTGCAAAAAACAAGCCCTCACAGAGCTCCGTCCATGGAAAAATAAAAAAGTTATAGGACTTTGCAGCGATTAAGCAAAAAAAATGATTTCCAAAAAAGGTTTCATTGTGGAAAAGTGGGGCCTTATAAATGCTCATGGGGTACAATGGGGTTTATTATTTACTTGGGGGCACAGTGGGGCCTTTAACCCTTTCCAATCCAATTTGTATCCTGGTTTTCCTAGGGGGGCTTACTCTTTTTCTGCCGTTATACAACTGCGCTATGTGCTGGCCAAAGCCAGTACTGCATGAGGTGACACGTTGGATAGGCTCCGACAGCAGAGAGGCTGGCAATATACAGTAAGAGAACCCCGACGGACGTCTTCCAACATCGGAGCTGTACAGCCTTAAATCATAATGTCTTCAGAGGTCAGACAGTGGATTGGAAAGGGTTAAATGACTGAGGGGGCCACTGTGACTCTGTTGCCAAAAGGTCCATATAAGTTTGGAGTCGGCCCTGGATGCAATGTACACAGACCTAGGCCTGGTTAATGAGCTTTGCATACAATCCAAGTTTCTCCACGCTGTGCTTTTATCCTTTGCTCGTGTGGATGGAGCGCAGCTCTGGGGTGCTTTTGAAGTCTAAAAATAAAGTCTGTAAAGTTTTATAGACGTATCGTTTCTGTGATATTTCTTCTACGTACTCAGAACTGCTTTAACCTTTGCACGTGACGGAGATAAACTTTTAATACAAAACTTTGATGACCTCTGAATCAGATAAACTCCACACCAGGAAATATTGGGGAGATCGGACTTTTTCATATTTCCAATTTCCTTTGTACATTTCTTTGTTCCAGTGGACTATATTATATTTAGGAAAAGATCTATTTATACCATCACTAGCAGCAGAGGCGTAACTTGAAGCTCCCCGGCCCCGATGCAAAACTTGTAACAGAGCCCCCAACTATAATGCTTTACTCATAGTACTGGGCTCCCTATATGGAGAAGAGAGGCCTTATGGGCCCCCTAAGGCTCCTGGGCCCGGGTGCAACCGCATCCCCTGCATCCTCTATAGTTACGCCCCTGACTAGCAGTCACTTCAATGACAACATGTGTTGGTACATACAGCAGAGTCTGTTTCATGTCTCATTCGTGAGCAGGTGTTTAGAAGAATGAATCGACTTTATATTCTTCTCATGCTCATCCAGCGAAGAACTCTGAAACATTTGACTGGAAATACATGACTGCCATTATACAGGGTGATTGAAAAAGAATGGTGGGAAAGTAAAGCTGAAGTGACATACAACAGCCGGAATGACATGAAAGGATAGAAGAACTCTTCAAGTTTTTATTGCACCTTACAGATGTTCCATGTGGGCGCCGTTGGTGACGCTTGACACTTGAGCTAAAATATCATTGAACTGGAAGGGATAACAGAATATATTTTGGGATGCGTTGGACAGAACTGGGTTACTGACTTGACATCTGCCGTGTCACCAACAGCACCCACATCAAATATCTGTAAGGTGCAATAAAGACTTGAACACTTCTAACTTTTTATGTTGTTCTTACTGTTGTATATCACTTTACTTTTGCATCATTCTTTTGGAATGACAATGCCATTATCTAGGGTGTAGTTATATTGGTTGCAAGGGGACAGTTACACCTATGTCTTTGTCTCTGATAGAGGGGTTAATGTGTAGGGGGCTACCCAGCTGAAGCATAAGATAATAGTAGTTGTAGCTATAAGGGTAAACATAGAACTTGATGTTGCAGTAGAATCTAGTGGCCAGTTGGTACAAAACACCTCTGAATTGTAATTTGGCGATTGGTATGTTCTGGTCACTTGGTTGGAGAAGGTTTGGGTGGGATTGAGAGAGACTGTGCTCTGACAGGACTGGGAAGTTTTGTGGGGTGGAGAGAGTGAGCATGGGCCCGCCAAGCTAACCACACATAGAGAAAGAGGTGGCCATGTAAGCTGAAAGAGACCAGCTGAGTGCAGTGAGAAGAGCTTATAGCAACGGGTAATTAGTGGCTTCTGTGAAGACGGATCAGTGCTGCTGGAGCAAAAGCAAGCAGCTATGCGATATGTCACTTTCAGGAACCTTCAAGTGAAACATTGTGTCAGGGAACTAGGGTCCGGGTACTGGAAGTCCCTGAAACTGCCCGCAACTCCTGTCCCTACCTACTTGCCCCCCTGGGCTAAGCCCCAGGACGACAACTGGCGACGGTCTTTAGACTCTCTAGGGAAGCGGGGCAAGGGGTCAGACAACAAACAGAGGCAAGTCAGGCAATCCGAGTCGGCAACAGGAAGGTATGCAGTACAAGGGGTCAGGCAAAGGTAAAGTCAGGGTCAAAGCAAGTAGTCAAACAGGAAGACAAGCAAATCCAAAGAAACGCAAGTGCAGCAGAAGAACTAACTAACACTGGCAATGCTGGAAGGAACAGAGGCGTTTCAATGCTGTCAGAACTCCCGCCCCAGCAGCTGATTGGGGTGGGGAGCCTGACAGCAGCAAAGTTCAATCACCGAGATGCTGGGGAACCCGCCCCCAGCCTTGCTGGACAGACGGAGACCATCATGGTGACGGAGATGCGGCACTGGCCGGCACCCGCCGCATCCTTAGGAACCCGGCAGCGAGCAGGATTACGGCGGCCAAGGGAGGTTACCAGAATCGGGGCCTCCTGAGCCGCACAGCTACAGCCCAGGTGATAGGGCCAGAGGTGTGTGCACAGAGGCCCTGCGAGCCGCCGGTCCTAACACATTGGCAGATTTTGATTACTAAGTTGTGGCCAAACGTAAAAAAACAATAGTAATTAGTGACCGATCTCTAAGAGAGGAGAACAGTGTGCACACTTAAGAAAAGCTAAGACTGAACTTTAACATTTAAGTGGTCGATCACCACTATTTTGAGCTTGGGACTTTTGCTGCCATCGTTCATCATACTCTGTAGTGGAGAGTGCTCCCCAAGAAGCGCAAGGTACCCTAACTATTCATAGACCCAGTATTATTAGACTCTAATATTAAGAGGACTCCGATTCATTCACCTTGTTAATTTTAACATAGAAAGACTAGTCAAAGAGAGCTTATACTGCCTTGGTTATACAGGGAAGTCGTTATAACCAATAGAATGTAGTATTCATTTCCACCAAAGGGTAGATTCTAGTTCTGATAGAACTTCAGCTTCGATAACATATTGTTATATAACCCTGTAATTGCTGGCTGCGGAAGCGCTGCGGAATATGTTGGCGCTATACAAATAAAGATTATTATTAATTGTTTCTCTGTCAAACGCATTTGCTTTGAATCTATTTCGTATTCAATAGTGAATTCTGCAATTGTGCCTCTTTGTTCCCTGTCATATCCTGAATCCGCTGTGACCAATCAGAGGCAGTGCTCAGCTGTCATTCAATGGTTGAGCACTGTCTCTGATTAGTCACAGTGCTCAGCCAATCAGAGGCAGCGCTTTCTGGAGGCAGGGATTTTTTAAATCCCCGGCCACCAGAATACAGATGAAGACTGACGGGGATGGGGAGAAGAGGCGGATAGCACTTCTAGGTGAGTTGAGTTTTTGTTTCCTACAGCTAGGGATGATTTGCAGGGTAGGGTTTATATTTCAAGCCCCCCCAAAAAAAAAAAAAACATCACTGCAGGGATTGCCTTCATCCCATTGCTTTCAATGGGGCGGCAGCAGCACCAGACCCAATGAAAGAAATGGAATAGCATTGCAGTCCTCTGTGACAGCTGTGGAAAGGGATTCTTTCATCCCGCTGTAGAGCCCTCATCACTGAACACTGTGACAGTGCTGTCACAGTGTTCAGTGATGAGAAGACTCCCCGCGGGGATTAACGGACATCACATGATGTCTTTACGCACAGCACAGACCTTACCGATGCACATTATAAGCACACATGTCCTATCTTTTGCAGGTGCAAGTATTTTGCACCTCTAAAAAATGGACATGTGAACACTGCATAGGAAACCAATGGTTGTAATAGACGCAATTTTTTTGCGCACATAGGCGTGCAAAAAAAATTGCTTGTCTGACCGCAGCCTTATGATGAATCTGCCAGAATATGGAACATCCTTTTGAAACTGTCACCTTCCTGGATTTCAGGTTGGTAGTAGTTTGGGTGCCTAAACCCTCATGACAGCTTCCCATTAAGCAGTATCACGTTATATTGATATTATATAGAGTATATAGGGTATTTGAAGTGAACCGCAGTAATTTTGCAATATTTGTATTTGGGACAATAATTTGTGAAAAGAGTGAATACTGACACCTACCTTGGTTCTTGATGAGTTGTCACAGAAAATATTGAAAGTGGCCACTGGTGACCTCCAAGCACATCTGAACCCAGGGCTCCATGTTGTTAAAAGTGCGCTGCAACACATCCACATCGATTGCGGCAAGTTCATGCCTAATGCTCGTCTTCAGTATGGCATCACTGCAGGTCTTATTAGTGAACACTTTACTCTTTTAGTGGCCCAACCGGCAAAAGTCTGCCGGTGAAATGTCCAGTGATTTCAGTGGTCACAGACACTTCAAGATACTTCTGTCCCCAAAGGAAAAATAAAATTCCCACCATACTGTGGTTGGACATGAGACAAGTTACCCCATCTTGCTTTAAGAAATTATTCTGCAACTCCTTATCATCCAGCTGTTTCTTACATTCAGTGAATATCGTCAGTAGCAATGAGCAAACTTTTGAAAAGTTCGGTTCAACCGATTTGCTGAATTTTGGAACGAAATTCGGTTTGGTCCAAACTGACACTTCAGCAATACCCCTATAACTGATGTATAACACTGTCTAAGGGCTAATGCCCCTGGCCGGATTTCTGCTGCGTTTTACGTGGCGAAAATCAGCGGCGTTGCCCTGCAGCTATTAGGTTCTTTTGAACCTAACAGCTTAATGCTCATACTGCGGAATTCCACTGTGGAATTCCGCAGCCTGAAATTACCCACAGCATGTCCTATTTGCCAGGGGATACCCGCGGCTGGCTTCCATTGCAGTCAATGGAAGCCGTCCGTCACGCTATACTTCCGCTGTAGCACAGCAGAAGATAGCATGAAAACGCTTCCCCCGTTCACTGCCAGCGTGTCATATGACACCGCCAGTGCATCATGTGACACTGCCGGCGCGTCATGTGACACTGCCAGCGCCTCATATGACACTGCCAGCGCGTCATGTGCTGTACTGCGCATGCGCGCCGAAGCGCCATGCGGGACTTCGCGCAGTGGATCTGGAGGTAAGTATGAGGTTTTTGGGGAAATGCTGTGACAGACTCTGCTGCGGTATTCTGCTTGCGGTGCCTGTCACGGCCGTGTGCATTAGGCCTAAGAGCTATAAATGCCCTGTGTAATATCACCTATGAGTGTATCTACAGTAAGTACTGTTGAGATGTTTTAAAGGCAAAGTTAGTGAAGAGAAATAAGAAAAAAGATAAGAAAAAGGAGGAAAAGAAGGTGAAGGAAAAAGGAGGCAGGAATTCCTTTTCCATCTTTTTTTCCTTTTTTTCCCCTCCTCTTTCTTTTTTTTCTTCTTTTCTTATTTTCCTTCTTCTCCATCTTTTCCCTTCTCCCTTTTCCTTAATCTTCTTTTTACTTCTTTTTAAAAGAAAGAAAGAAAAAAAGTAGAAAGACTTTAGTGGGTTTGACTGAGACAAACGCACAAGGTATAGGTTACGCTTAACCAAACCTTTGGCAAAGATCTACCCAATACAGGGTTCAACTGTTTTGGTTCACTCAACACAAATTATCAGGAAACGTTCAGTGTTGATTAAAGAAGATAGGGTCAATGATGCTTTAGCGGGAATTTTATAGGATGCAGTGTTTTTTGTGGATTTAAAGTGGGTTCGTTGTGGCCCAAATCTGTATGTTTTAGCTGTTCGCATGGCCACACAGATGGAACCACGCTTCGTCTATGAGCCACGTGATGTCCAACAGTTCCTGATGTTGGCCTAATGTTTGCTGGAACAACTCCCCGCTCATTTGATAAATAAGCTCCACCATCTACCTACATGCCGGTGGGAGCTGTCATCTAATTAATAATATACAAGAGGGGAACACAGAACATGAATCATCATTATACACTTGACTCCTGAAAATGAGTACAGTTCTGCCAAATTACGAGCCAAAACAAGGGTTGCGCTTGTATAACACTCTCAGTTATATTATAGATCTAGGAGGTTAACTATTTATAATGATTGATGTGACTCCAAATTGTAATTTCACCAGAAAAAACAATCTATGGAGGACCCTAATAAAACGTAAAATAGCAATGGGCCTCATGTACAAATATTGGCACAGACAAGATCTGGAGTCAATGTAGTTTTTTTTCACATCAGTTGGTTGCTTTAGGTAGCACCTCTAGTTTTTATATATGGGGCCAATTTTGTTTAGTAGATTCCCAATGATAGATTTGCTGAGGATAATCAGTTGGTTATATGGGGTAGTGCATGAAAAGCTAAATCTGACTATAAATATTTGAACTCTATTTGGACTGATTAGAGGAAGACAAGAACTGTCAGGATCAGCGGAAAGGGATCCACTGTGACACAGAGGGGTCTAAATTAGGGCCAAATCCAGAGGTGACACATAAGAAACCCTGTTTTTCACCCTTTAACCACACCAGTCGGGATATGGGCTTTGCTGCGGGGTTTCTAGGCTGTTACCCTGGAAGTAGTCCCAGTCATGTGGCAGCTGACGCTACAATAGACCAAGATGCAGTACCTGAAATTGTGAATGGAGGCGTAGTCAGATCAATCTAGGTCAAAGCAGACAGAGTAACCTCAGGATGAGGAACAAGCCAGAGATCAGGGCTCAGAACGGGTTCAGCACAGTACAACAGACTAGGTCAGGACATACAGCAGGCAGGTGACCAATACAACAAGCTGAATTAAGAAGTGTGAGCATGCCTTTTGGACAGCCGAAAGAATAAAGATGTAAGGGCTCAAACCCAGGAACTCCTGTGCTCCAAGCTGCAGCTCTCCCTACTGAGCTATCCATCCTTCTGGACAGCTCACCTGCTGAACCTTATCCTAGTCTCTGCTCCTGCAGTCCAGTTCCTTTCTGCATGACTGGCTCCTCATTTGATTAGACACTCTGTATAAACCTGGCCTCTCATTTCTTATTTGTGTGATTATTGTGCTCCCAGCCCGTAGTCAAGCTCCTCTACCTACCTACCTGCCAGCCTGCCTGCTCCTCCTTTTACAATAGCTGCTCCTGGTGTACTGACATCTGGCTTCACCTGACTACTCTACCGGTCGGCACCGGTTGCAACAAGAGGCTCCACACCTGAACTGGATTGCTGCAAAAGGAGGGTGCCTGCTGTAAAAATGGAGATGACACATGCCATGGCTGTCAAGGGAAGAAGGTGGGGTAGGATGGAAGCCATGGCCACAATTCATAACAATTTTGAAACTCACGTTTTTGACGATTTAGGGGGTAAATAACTGTAAATTCATCAGTGGGCCCACTGAGCTGTCAATACAGATATGATTCACCAGATCTAGTTATAGTCTTGGGTTGTATGTAGAGAGGAAGCATGTCTTATTTCAAAAAGTTTCATAGTTATGTTTATATTTGCAACACAATTACTCTTAATAGAAATTAATATGTGAAGAAGAAACTATATTGTCAATTATTTTTTCTCCACCGGGAAAGGAGCACTTGTACAGCTGGGCTTTTATTCTAAAGGCAAACAACAAGGAGCAACTAACTCAAGTGCAGGTTGGTTAAGTACTCAATGTTCTCCTCTGTCTCAGAGATCACTTTATATAATGAAGATCTGTGAAAGTGTCATGTAAATTTTATTAAACGATTGTTCTGAAACGAGTTTTGCAATTTGCTTCAAAGAAACATTGCTTAGGAGGACCCTTGGAATAATTTTAACACAAAGTAATGTAGATTAAGTGGCACTTATTGAGTAGTTATCCATTAGAATTGAAGCTATTCTTATAATCCTAGGTGATTGCTGAAATAAAAAAAATGTATATTCTTGACAAGGAACATGTTATTTCCCGTTTAATTTGACAATGTGGTCGTGTACTGCAGCCATTTAAATCAAGAATTTTGCCCCTCCCCCAACTTTTGATGTAATCATTAAAATTCTAGTAAATCCCCATGGAGGTAAGTAGTAACCACATTTAACGATCAGTTTCTTTGAGTGTTTACAACCTGTTAGCTAACAAACTGGTCATTAGCTGATAATAAAAATCTACTTTCTCATGTGTTCTCTCAATATCGCCATTAGTTCCACTGAGCATCTCATTAAATAATTGAGATTGTTTTAGTTGAGACTTCATTTTTCTTTCAAGGGTCAGATGACATGATGTTGTGCTCTCATGTTGTTTGATGATCTTCCCATCTAAATATGTAAGTGTAGAAATTGTTATTGGACTACTTCTTTAATCTCTTCCTACCTCATGACAGACATGTTTGCAGAGGCTCATGCAACATGCCATACATGTATGGCATGTATATGGCGCAAGCTCAGGAGATGAGCACCATCCACTTATGACGCTGGTTGTAACTGGCAGCCGGTATAGCATTGCAACGGCAAACATTGCCGTGATTCCAATTATTGCCTATAACCCCCTTACATGCTGACTAGAGATGAGCGAGCACCCAAATGGTTTTTTGAGTCGAGATTTTTGTAAAATTCGAGAGCTCTACTCGAGTAACGAACCCCATTGACTACAATGGGAGAGTCGAGCATTTTTGTATGTGGGCCGCCGGGTGCTGAGCCTTTTTTTTTGTTTGTGAGTCCTCTCTCTCTTTCTCTTTCTCTCTCTCTCTCTCTCTCTCTCTCTCTCTCTCTCTCTCTCTCCCCCTGCCTGCCAGCCAGCCCATAAATTTGCTGTTGACGTGCGCTGCGTCGCAGTGGGGAGGGGCAAAAACTGACACGTTACAGCGGGGAGGGGCCAAAAACTGGGGCTGGGTCAAATATGTTGTGATGCTTGCTTGAGTAGCGAGCACCATCGAGTATGCTCAAGCTTGGAAGGGTACGTTCGCTCAACTCTAATGCTGACCCCAAACAGTCCCTTAAGGCCTTAGTCACACGGGCGTTTTTTCACGCGATTTGCGCATCGCATGACGGATGCGCATGCGCAAATCGCGTGACCGGCGCCGAAAAATCGGCCCAAAAATCGCCCGAAAATCTGCTCCTAGCCGCGTTTCATTAGAAACGGGCCGGAGCTGTCCAGCGCATTGCATTCAATGGAGCCGGCAATACAGCGGAATGAATTCATGAATGGGTGTGACTGAGATCAGCCTCTGATTGGCTCAGGCTGAGCCAATCAGGGGCCAGTCTGAGTCACACCCCTTCACACCCACTGCAGGCCGGCCGCCGGGATCTCCAGCTGCCGGGAGCTGGTGAGTACATCCTTTTTTTAAAATTTTTTCACATTTAAGGATGCATTGCAGGTAAGGGGTTATATATTTAAGCCCTCCCCGACAATTCATCCCGCGCACGCCGGCAGCCCATTGCTTTCAATGGAGTCGGCTGTATTGCCGGCTCCATTGAATTTAATGGGCAAACATTGTTCTTCTCTGCCACAGCTGTTACAGCTGTGGCAGAGAAGAATGATTTGTCTTCTGTATGTTCTCAATGGGGTCGGCGCTGCTGCCGCCGGCCCCATTGAGCGCATATAGAGAAGAGAACAGGAATCGCAGATCGCAGATAGGTGCGATCTGCGATTTCTGTTCTCTAATTTATCGGACGAGCGCATAAAAAGCGCTCATGTGTCCGATACCATTGCAAAGCAATGGTTTTAAAAAATCGCCGGACGCATGCGCATGCGCAAATCGCGGCAATAAACGCCCGTGTGACTAAGCCCTAACTGACATAGCCAAAAAAAGAGATAATACACTGCAATCTGGAAGCGCTGCAGTGTATCATCTGAGTGATCATATGGTTGCAAGTTAAAGTTCCCTTTATTAACATAGAATTTTATGTATATATATATATATATATATATATATATATATATATATATATAGTAAAACAAAAGTACAAAAAAACCAACTTTTATCAAACACTATACAGAAAAAGAAAAAAAAGAGCTTTTTTTCATTTATCTTGCCTCCCCCCCAAAAAACAATAAAAGTGATCCAAAAAGTTACATGTAGCCCAAAATGGTACCAGTAAAAACTACCTACCTCCTAAAAAAGTTCTTGGTACTTGAATGCAATGATGCCAATAATAAATCATTTTTTCATTGTGCAAAAGTGTGTTGTTTTTTTTTTATTGCTTTGACCCATAGAATAAAGTTATCATGTCATTTAACCCATTTAGGACCAGCCACTGTATAGATACGGCGGCTGGTCCTGGGCTTAGAGCACCGCCGATAGTAAAAATACGGCTGTGCTCTAAGTCTCATGCCTCTGCAGGCAGGAACGTGATAACCCGGAGCAGAAGGCAGGAGGGGTTTTTAACCCTTCCTGCCTTCTGCTTCCCCGATATACAGTGGCTCAATGAGCACTGTATGGGGAAAGTGAAAGTAACATGTACTTTCACTACGGGAGCCTCGGGGGGTCATGTGACCTCTCGGGATTCCCTGCTACTGCAGAGCTGGAGGGTCAGACTAGACCCTGGCAGCTCTGCAGGTGACTAATGTCACCACAGGGGTTGCTTTCCCCTGTAACTAGAGCTCCTATGGACGCCCAGCTACAGTGGGAAAGTGTCAAATAAAGAAAAAAAAAATATATGAATGTTCCCCAGAGATCTTATATGACATCGTGGAGGACACAGATAGTAAAAAACACAATTACATACATAAGTAAAACAAAACAACAGATAAAACAACAATACATACAAAAGACAGAGAATAACACAAAGCAGACGCCAACAAAAACCGTCGCCGTATGCGCCCTGTAAACCAAAACCATACATACTATATATCAAAACGTCCAAAATAAATAGAGGAACCCATTTCCATACTTTATTTTAGTGTAAATATAAAAATAACATTTTAAAAAACTATAGATGTTAAAAAAAATCATTTTTTTTAGCATTTTACCCCCAATAAAACTAGAAATCGGAAAAAAAGTCAGTGAAAAAGATATTAAAAAAATAACCCTATATGTCACGGAAAAAAAAACGCAGCAAAAATAATTTTGGTAGCTAAAGGAAAAAAAATGGAGCAGTAAAACTGCCACATGGGTAAAATCTCTAAAAAGTGTCTGGTCCTTAAGGTACAAAACAACCTTGTCCTTAAGGGGTTAAACCGCATACAGTGAAAAAAACAGTATGCGGTTAAAAAAGACATTATATCCCAAAATGGTTCCAATAACAACCACAGCTCGCCATGCAACAAACAGGACCTCATATGACTTTGTGGATGGAAAAATAAAAAAAGTTATGACTTTTGAAAAGTGGAAAATTGTTGTGCCCTTTAATACCAAACTAGGCCACGCCCTAAAAGGTTCAAAGGCTGAAATTACACTACGACTGATTTGGGAAGAAACACCCCTGATGTATACGGTGATGTGACCACAGACTTTAAAGTGGGCCTGTCAGGTCTCTATTGAGGTGGGCTACATACCTTTACAGCCACGGCCCCACTGACGTCATTGCCATTTTTATTCTTTTTCTAGATCTTTATATTCGACTGCAATGGCTCCCATTACCTATGGAGATAATCTACGGTTAAGTGAGCGGACTCCACCACATCAGTGTCAATCAAATTTCACAACACCCATTGCAAATCACATTATGGGAAAAAATGAATTTGCTCCATCTCACTAATCTTGCTTTCTAGGTTAGATGGGATGTACTAACCACATCCCCAATTGGCCAGGCCTTCAAGGAAACTTTAAGGAAAAGAGTGGATTTTCATGATCAGAATTGTTTTTGAAGACGTTTGAAATACTTCACTCTATTAACATAAGTAACATTTTAAAAATATGTACATGGTGATTTTTTTTTTTTTTTGCTAGGAAACACAAAAATTCCTCAATAACTTTTTAATTTTAGGATGGTTTCCTATGAAAATGGCCCATAGCAACCAATCAAGAGCAGCTTTCATTTTACCCTACCGTTGTAAGGTATCAAAGCTGTGTTGTGATTGGCTGAGATGGAAACAAAAAGAGTTTTTGTTTTAGACAGTTTCTCAAATCTCCTCATATGTTTATTGAACCATTACACCTCTCCACAGTGTAGACTGTACCATTGCCCTCAGGATGGGAACGCCGAACAGGCGTTTGACTCAGTGTACCACGAATGTTCTTAGTTAAACAGTGTGTGCTTATGCTTCATGAATACTGGTGAATTCGTTCATATGGAATAAGTATGGTGAAGGAAGTGACCAACAACATCCTACATTCCTGAATCGGTGAAGAATCAGATAACAGGCAATGAATTATTAATCAGAAGGTTACTTTCAATAGGATGGCACAATAAACTCACAATACTTTCAGCTCTTTTTAGAAAAATTTCAGAGACCTTAGAACTTGAATGCACCCCGAAGATACAAATATTACACGACCCGCAGCAGAGCTCACTTGTTTTAGAGCCTCATGGGGTGCAGAGTGCCAAGTCAGCAGAAATGCAGTCCTAAGCTCTCGCTCACGACCTGAATGTCGTGAGTTCAATCCCCACATGGTTCGGGTAGCCGGCTCAAGTTCAACTCATCCTTCAGATGTCGGTAAAATGAGTACTCAGCTTGGTGGTCATGGGGGGTAATAAATACCTGAAAGCGCTGTAGAATAAGTTGGTGCTATACAAATAACAAGATTTATTTTTATTTATCGCTAAATATCCAAAAAGTGATGCGAAACAGCCCAAAAACATAAAAGCAAAAGTTTCCGACTGGTTCTATTCCTGTAAGAGTCCCTCTTTCAGACGCTTCTACCTTCTCTGTCTAAAGTAACACATAAACCATTATCTTTATTTCATGAGCTACATTCAATATTTGCTCCGCGCGGTGGAATCAATGTGCTCATACAGCGCATACATAATTTACAGCTGAAGTAAATGAATATTTAAGAGCAGAAGAGGAGGTTTCCCTGAATGAAGCCATAAACAGTTTGCTCCGGATTCAGACAAAAGCTAATCTGCCTGGTAAAAAAAAAAAAAAAAAATGATGGATATCCCCTGCACAAGTTGATGAGAAAGTATTGTGTCTGCCATGCCTAATTGATTGTGGCGGGATAACCTTACGGGCCTATCTGCTATAGTTGCCTTTTATTTGCTGTTTGGAATGAGCAGATGTGCCGGCTATTTTGGTCACTTCTCACCTTTGTCTACATGCAGCATCAATCACTTTAATTATAATGGAAGAAGGAACCATATACTGGAGAAGAAAAAAAAACTCCACCAACCAAGGAACATTCATTCCTGATAGATTCTCCCCTAAATCGAAGCAATTCACTAGGTAACCCAGCTGGGGTTCATATGCTTTTGATTACTGTGGGCTATTTAGTTCCACAAGATGACATGCTGCTTAATGGAGTTTTAATGGTTATAGGTTCCTTTCTCTCTCTCTCTCCGCTTTAATGAGCTTCACCAGTTTGTTGCTAATGCCCTGTAGATATTTGGCGACGGGCCAGATGAGATGTTACAAATTTTCCTGTTTCCAGTCCTTTGCAATACAAATGCAACCAGCCCAGCCAGTGGCGAGAGAGTATGTTGCCAATCATATCATTATGTAGGAGATAAGGATAAAAATAATACTCGCCGTCCTAATAATTACAGTATATCATCGATGAGTTCAGGATGGGGCTAATATTTTGCAGATGAAATCCTGCCGTAAATCACTTTGAATTTTTTTTTTTTGCTTCTTTGGGAAAAAAAACGAAGTGATGAAAATCTCTGTAATTTGTGTATTTTTCTTTGCAATATTTCCTTTACATTCATCCTATACGAAAGGGGGAAAGGATATAAAATAGATTAGCATGAGGCAAACCAAAAACTAACATATAATATATAAAAATAGTCATGCTCAAATCTACCTGTCTCATATCTATCTATCTATCTATCTATCTATCTATCTATCTATCTATCTATCTATCCATCTATCTATCTATCTTTCTATCTATCTATCTCATATCTATCTATCTCATATCTATCTATCTATCTATCTATCTCATATCTATCTATCTATCTATCTATCTATCTCTCTCATATCTATCTATCTATCTATCTCATATCTATCTACCTATCTATCTCATATCTATCTCATATCTATCTATCTATCTATCTATCTATCTATCTATCTATCTATCTATCTATCTCATATCTATCTATCTATCTATCTCATATCTATCTATCTATCTATCTCATATCTATCTATCTATCTATCTATCTATCTATCTATCTATCTATCTATCTATCTATCTATCTATCTATCTATCTATCTATCTATCTATCTATCTATCTATCTATCTATCTATCTTAATCTATCTTGCCAAATGAATGACAGGCGAGAGCTGCAGCCAATCACAATCAGCTCTTTCAGCAGGTGGGGATTTTAAATCCCCGTCTGCTCATAGAACAGCACTACAGAGCCGGGGACAGCGCAGAGAAGATGTGGATGAGCCCCGGCAGCTGAAGGAAGGTGAGTATGAATTTTTTTTTTACTTTACATTTACTGTTTTTTCTGGGAAAGGCTTATGTTTAAAGCCCTTCCCTGAAAACCAATGGCAGGGTGCCGGCAGCAGGATCCTCCACCGCAGCTGTCATGTGTGCGGCAGAAGTGTCTTCATCCTCACGGGGGACACGGCAGCGGCGGAGAGGCAAGTTTTTTGTTTTGTTTTGGGGTTTTTTTACACTAAAATTCTTGCTTTTCGGGTAAGGGCCTATATGTAAAGCCCTTCCATGAAAAACATTTCAGGGGTGCCGGTAGACCATTGTTTTCAATGGAGCCACAGGCAGCAGCTGCGGCTGCTACGCAGCTACACCCTCCCGGAGCATCGGTCACCTTGAAAAATGCTCGAGTCTTTCATTAACTTCAATGGGGTTCGTTACTCGAAACGAGCTCTCGAGCATTACAAAAAGCTCGGCTCGAGTAACGAGCACCCGAGCATTTTGGTGCTCGCTCATCTCTAAACGGGAAACAACTACCCAGGCCCACCTGTTATTAGTGGCAAAACCGGACACCATAATGTGTGTGAGTGTGTGTGTGTGTGTGTGTGTGAGCACTGTGGAAAGTATAGAGAGAATGGTGTGATTGAGGAAAACATCCAGCAGAAGGGGATCCTGTGGATGGAGGCAACTCATTACTAAACGGTGTCAGAGGAGAATATCAAGAATCACTGCACAGTCAGGGGCAACTGAGTATAACACTGGTGCTCCAACTAACGTGCCTGAATGCACAACTCATCATTTGTTGGAGCGGATGGGCCATAACAGCAGACGACGGGTTCCAGCGCTATTACTGTGTAAGAGAAACAGAAAGGCAATATTCCAGGGGCAAAAGAGCCCAAAAATTAGAGCAGTGGGAAAACATCGCCTGGTCATATGAATCCAGATTTCTGTTGCACCGTGCTAATTGAAAGGTCAGAATTTTGTGTAAGCAGCATGAATTGATGACCCCTTCCTGTCTGCTGTCTAGAACATGTCAACACCTCCATCTAATTTGCAGCTTCCTGTCCGCAGGGGCCAATATTCCTGTAGAACAATTTCAACACCCAGTGGAGTCTACACCATGATCAATTATTGTGAATCGAAGGACAAAGAAGGTCCAATATGTCTTTGTCTCTAATACAGTAACCATTCAGTGTATCTATCATATTTACATGTGTATCCTAAAAGGCATATTTGTATACTGCATTATCTGAAACTTTTGAGTCAACTATTAAAGCCCAGTGTACAGTTTGTAAGTTTAGTCCAGTTTTGATGCATATGGCCATATTATGGATCTATGCTGTACAGCTATGGGCCCATTCTGCACCTCCTTACATAGAGGTTTTATTTCTCATGAATTGTATAGAAAATCAAGGCATGTTCCAACACATGCCATATTACACAAGTGTTCCCTTACTAGAAGCACTGTATGGCAGCACATGCAGTGCTTACAGGTCCTTATTAGTGACACATGGGGACTCCATGTGCCGCCATAAAAGTTAGCACTTCTTCCCCCAAAATAATGCAAAAAGTGCTTCAAAATGCACAGTCAACTCATTACTTAAGTGGTCACTACAATTTAAGACAACTTGTGATTATGTGATAGCCAATGTAATAACTAGCAAAAGTGTAAATCACTTAAAGGGTTTTGTCATTAGAAAACAAAAATTCAATACTGACCTATTCCTCCCTCGTCAGTCTTCTTACCGCATCTTCTCCTGGCTCCTGCAGTCCCTCCAGGGTCACCTCACTTCCGTCCCTCCAATTCCTCTTTTCTGGTGATGAAGCGTCCATTCTCTGCAGTCTCCTTCCTGCAGGTCAGTGTAGGTTATGTCACTAGTGATGTAGCGTTCATAGCCTAGCAGGGAGTGCTAAGCTATTGGCAAGACTGCGCATCGTGCTGTCTTACTGCAATAGTATATGAACTCTCGCGGCGAGACATCGTGCATGCGCAGTCTCAGCAATAGATCGGCATTCCTTGCTAGGCAGTGAACATTACGTCACTAGTGACATAGCCTACACTGACCTGCCGGAAGAAGAATGCAGAGAATGGATACATCATAACAAGAAGAGGATCCGCCTGGCAGGAGGTGGGGTGACCTGAGGGACTGGAGAAGATGCAGTAAGAAGACGGCCTGTGGAGGTATAGGTAAGTATTTTTTTTTTTTATGAAAAAAAATCCTTTAAGCTAAAATTATTTTTTTTGTGCTGAAAAAAAATTACTCTTAAGGGCTCCTGTCCATGGGCGATTGTGCACTGCATTCCCCGCAACGATAATCCGTCCACGGGGAATGCAGTAAGCGCTTTCCATAGCGTTGCTATGGAAAGCACAGCCCCCCTGTCCACAAGTGGGCAGCAAATCGCGGCATGCTACGATACTCCGCGGTGAGCCTATCTGTCAGATAGGCTCACCGCGGAGAATGGACAGTTCTCTCCCCTGCTCCCAGGTGGTGGAATATCGATAGCGCTATTTCGCAACGCCCGTGGACAGGCGGCCTTAATGCTGCTGACTAGGTGTCTTATTTCTTCCAATACCCTGTCCACTTTTGTTATCAAGTGAAATCAATTTCTAGTAACGGAGATAAGAACACAGAACACAGGAAGTGTACATGACAAAGTTACATCCACGTGAATGCCAAGACCCAAGGCTTCCCAGCAGAACATTGTCCAGAGCATCTCACTGCCTCTGCCAGCTTGTCTTCTTTCATACTGCATCCTGGTGCCATCTCTTTCCCAGTTACACAATTCATAAGAAAACATGTTTTGTCTGACCACCTTCTTCCATTGATCCATGGTCTAGTTCTTATGCTTACTTGTAGGTCCTTTTGGCAGTGAACAAGGATTAGCCTGGGAACTCTAACTGGTCTGTGGCTACTCAGCCCAATATGCAACAAGCTGTGGTGCCCTGTGTGTTCTGTCACCTTTCTCTCATACCCAGCATGATCTTTTTCAGTAATTTGTGCTCTAGTATCAGTATCTGTTCTGTGCGTTCAAACTAGACAAGCTAGACTTCGCTCTCCACACATATCAATAAGTCTTTGAAACCCTGTTATTAGTTGACATATTGTCTATCCTTGGTTCAACTGAAGGTCTTATTAGTTTGTGCTAGCTTCTCAGGTCCGACTTTGGCTATTCCCAATTCCTCTGCATTCTCCACTCCTGACCTCGGCACGTATTGACCATTCCCTAGTATGCTGCCTGCATGAACTCCTGGCCTGCTCTGCAACACTGAACCTGCTCTGTGTATCCGGACTTCCGGCTTGTTCTTTATATTAAAGTTACGCTGCCTACCCCCAACTTGGAACTCTCTGATTGCACCTCTGCTTACATACTCCAGTATAGATAAGTACACCCCCTGCTGCAGGTTCTCTCCACCCATCAAATTAGGAATAAAACTAACCAGGAATAGGCCTTCTCTCTCCAGGGCCACCAAGGCAATCCAATGTGCTGTCCCTGTAGTATGTGTGGCCTTCCATTCAGAAAAACACATTACAAATGGATAAGAAAAAGGAGCATGGTTATTGTTTTATGCCAAGATCATTATGGAATAAATGTCACTGTATTGGAATCAAAACACTGGATCAATGAGAACCTGAAGTGCAGGATATAAGCATATTGTCAGGACCAATTGTGTCACACATTGGTTCGACGTAGGGCCAAATCCAGGGGCAACACCTAAGGATTGCCGGTCTTCACCATTTAACCCCAGCAGCTGGGTTGTGAGCTCTGCTGTGGGGTCCCCAGGCCATTAAACTAGAAGTAGTCCCAATAATGTGGCAACTGATGCTACTGTAGACCAAGGTGCGGTTACCTGAGGGCGTGAGCAGGACCCTAATCAGACAATCCATGTTGGGCAGGCAGTACAACTTCAGAATGAGATACAAGCTGGAGATCAGGACATATAGAACAGGTTCCACATGGTACAACAGGCTAGAGGTCAGGTCAAGCAGCAGACAGCAGCAAGGCCAATACAACAAGCTGAGGTCAAGAGTGGAGAATGCAATCTAGTGAGGAACAGCCTACGTCAGGTACTAGAGAATCAGAAAACATGAGATAGCAACTTAAGCTGGAACAGGTCACCACAAACTCAGCCACCCCACCTAGGGGGAGGATACCTTATATAACCAGAGGCTTCTCACAGATTGGCAGAGGAAGCAAAATTAAGGTACCCACTTGCCCGTTGAGAGCACAGATTTGGGTGCACACCCTCTGGGACACTGACAGAGAGAGGGCAGAAGCTAGAGCTGGGCATCTGCCAGAGTGAAGAGGAAGATGAGCTTTGTGACCCCCAATGAGCAATAAGCTGTGGGCCATAAAACATATTATACCATTTATTATTTTTCAATATGGGGGAGCTTCAAAAAAGTTTTCCTATTTTTGTAAAATTCCTTTAAATAATCAATAAAGATTTACTAGACTTCATGAGCGGTTATGTAGCCATAGTATGATGATGTGTGCATTAGATATAACACGCGGTGCTGTAATATAGTTATTTTTTAATATTTCTAGACGGGCACGAGTTTTTTCTTCTCTTTGACTGCTGGAGTGGACTTTACTCGGCTCCCCATTCATTACGATTCCCATGTACTCTACTAAATGTTAAACAAAAGTCTTTTGTACAATATTAATAAGCTTTCAACACTCCATGGCCAAGCTCCTTGTCATCAGAATAAGTCATGTGTGGCAAAAGCCCTTATATGCGAAAGTTTGTTTTCTTAAATGATTTGCCCAGCTCAGTATTCAGGCTCTTTGTCTTCTTAGAAAAAGAAATGTTTGTTTGTTTTGTGCTGCCAAAGGTTCATGATACGAAAACGGGGCAGATGAATGAGACGTTGTTCCTCTAAGAAATATTCTTTGAAGACATTTGTCCTCTGGTTTATGCTTTCCGCTCAGCGTTTCTTGGACACTCGTTCGAACAATGAAAGTTTTATAAAATGTATTTGAGTTAAAAAAAAAAATTCACATTCTTCAGCATAGGGCGGTGGAGGGCAATAGGCGGGTGTGAGACTGCTGTCATGACTCCAATTCTTTAATGTAATTAACCCTTAATACCAAGTATATTCTAAAACCCAAATATTTTTAAAATTTTCCACTTGGGCCGGTTAAATGGCCTTAAATGTTCTATTTTCCAGACTATGAAGGTGATTTTGTTTCTTTTTTTACATTTCTTTTTACTATCCTTATACATATATATGTAAACTAGGGGGGTACTCAAGATAAACAGGAATCTTCTTCTGGTGAGTGGGATGTTCCTAGTATAGGCTTCTGTTGCTAGGTGAATGTCTTTGGAACCTATCGGAGGGGGCATGCCAGCCGGCGTTGTTAGGGAAGGTTGTTTTTGGCTCCAATAATTTTTTTTTTTCAACAATCTGTTGACTTTTTCAGCTATTTTGTGATGGCTGATTCATACACACAACATGCAGCTGTGAAAATTTGTTTGGTTTTCCACTGCTCGCAGCACTCGTAAAAAAAATTTGCAAGATTGGGTCAATATGGAGGGTGAAGCAAGGGTGTTATGCCTGTTTTCATAAAAAGTTGCTTAAAACTCAGTGCTGTGTGGGCAAGTGCGTTGTCATGATGGAAGAAACAGTCACCTGCTGGCCACACAGCACCCAGAAGACCTTGTGCAATATCCTTGACCAGGAACTTCTTAATATTCAAGCTGGATTCTGCTAGGGCAGAGGGACTCGTGACCACATCACAAATCTGAGGTGGATTATGGAAAAGAAAAAAGAGTATCAGAAGATGCTCTGCTTGCGTTTATTTAAGTACATCAAGGATTTAAATTGCGTTGACATGAAAAGCTTTGGAAAGCACTCAGGAAAGTAGAAGTACTAGCGCACCTGATCATGTTGATCAAATCCCTCTACAGAAATCAAGAAGCCACAGTGAGAACCAGATATGGGGATACAGAACGGTTCATGATCAAAAAGGGTACAAGACAAGGATGCATCCTATCTTCCTTTCCTTTCAACCTTTATTCAGAAGTGGTAATGATGTGGCAGAACTTCAATGATCAGGTATTGGGTTATAAATAGGTGGAAGAACCATCAGTAATCTAATATATGCAGACAATGTGACCTTGGTAGCGGAGACAGCAAAGCATCTAAAGATGCTGAACTTGAAGCTAAAAAAAGTGAGAAGATGGGGCTTCACCAGAACATCAAGAAGACAAAGATCATGACCACTGCCAACAAAGAAGCCCACATAAAGGCCAACAACGAGGAAATCAAAGTGGTTAATAGCTTTGTATTCCTTGGGTCCCTCATCAATCATAGTGGCAGCTTGACAGGTGAGTTAAACATTGATTAGCACTGGGGTGTATGGCGATAGTGAGCATAGACCCAGTATGAAAGTGCAAGGATATCTTAGTCACCATCAAACGAAGGTAAATCAAAGCCATCAACTTTCTTGATAGCAACATATGGCTTTGAAAAATGGACATTGAAGAAAAATGGATGCTTTCGAGTTGTGGTGTTGGAGAAAACTTCTACAAATCCCATGGACAGCTAGGCTCATCAACAAAGCTGTCCAGGACCGTATCAACCCAGAGGTGTACCTGGAAGGCAGGATCACGAGAAAGAGGCTGACTTACTTTGGACATGTGATAAGGCCGAACTCGCTGGAATGGTCAATGGTAAAAGGAAACAGAAGACAAAACACACGTCTGCTGGACACCATCAACATGGGAATGGACATTAGGCAATTGAAAGCAACTGTAGAGAATAGAGACACATGAAGAGGAGACATGACTGAATGGATAGAATTGTAATTGGAATATTCAACTTCAGTACTGTCCACCAATTTCATCTCCACCTGCTATGAACTATGAGAATGTACTTCTGTCTCTAAGAACATGGCTGTCTTCCTAAATAATACCATAGTAAACATTAAAACATAATACATGGTAAAATGACTGGGTAGGCACTTGCCCCCATTACACAGCCATAACTTTAAAACATTAATATTGTATAGGTCCACCTCATGTCACCTAAACAGTCTTGATCCTTTGAAGCATAGACTGCTTTGAAGGCTTCCTGTGGCATTTGGCACCAACGTGTTATTACCAGATCCTTTATTTCCTGTACATTACAATGTGGAGCCTCCATGGATTGGACTTGTTATTCTAGCACATCCAAGAGATGCTCAATCAAATTGAGATCTGGGGAATTTGGAGGCCAAGTCAGCATCTTGAACTCTTTTGTCTGGATCCACAAACCATTTCTGAACATTTTTTACAGTTTGGTAGTGTGCATTACCCTGCTGAAAGAGGACTGTACAATTAATGAATAGTGCTGCCATGAAAGGTATTCTTGGGCTGTATAATGTTTAGGTAGCTGGTACATGTCAAAGTAACATCTATATGAATGCTAGAACCCAGAGTTTCCCAACAGACCAGAGCAACATACGGCCTCCATCGGCTTGCATGGTGCATCCTGTTACAGTCTCTTCTTCAGGTAGGTGATGGACACACACTCAGCTATCCACAGGGAAATCCATTTGTTGCAGAGTGCTAAGGCAGCAGAAATGCAGTCCTAAGCTCTTGCTCATGACTTGAAGGTTGCAAGTTCAATCCCCACGTGATTTAGGTAGCTGACTCAAGGTTGACTCAGCCTTCCATCCTTCTGAGATTGGTAAAATGAGTACCCAGCTTGGTGGGTGGTAATAAAAAAAATTACCTAAATGTGCTGCAGAATAAGTTAGTGCTATACAAATAACAAGCTTTAACTCCTAAGAATCAGCTGTATCATTTCTTACTGTGCTAGTTTTCAGGCAAACTGTCTGTTGATCTTTAATTTCATTCTTTGATGTGCTCTTCTGTAAGAAAATGTGGCATGTACACTGTTTATGTTTGTGGCCGAACTGTGTAGTTTAGCCTCAAACATATGAGTGTGTGTCAGTGGCCACACCAAACTAAAATTAGGTGGACGCATACAGAGCCTTGATTCAAAAGTTGCACCCAGAATTAGATGAAGTGGAGTCTTTTTTGATCCCATCAAGTTAGTTAAGGATTAGAGATTAGTAAAACCTTGAAAAGTTTGGTTCAGCTGGTTGACAAAATTTTGGTTTGGTGAGAACTACTTTGAACCAAATTGGAATTTCATCGATGCCCTTAAGCAGATAGATCTATCAGCGCCTTGTAATACAAAGAGTAATATTAATGAATGGATAGGTGTGCACTCACCTGGTGCTCGGTGGATTTCTCTGGATGGAGAATCCACCGACACCTAGTATCCACAATATCTTATCAGCCTCCTCTTGTTCTCAATCCAGTCTTCTGGAGAGTCATCCTGGGGGATGCAGCCCAATCTGGGCTGGAGTTCAGGAATAGGCACAACTTGTGAAGAAAAATCCCCGCACTCCGGAACAGAGAGGGATCCGTTGTAGACTCGTTGGTCCGTAAAATCTACTTATTAAGCAAAGCGTTTCGGCAATTACAGTTTTGCCTTTCTCAAGCATACGAGTTGCATAATAAATTGATTTTATGGACCAACGAGTCTACGACAGATCCCTGTGTTCCGGAGCATGGGGATTTTTCTTCACAAGTTGTGCCTATCGATGCCCTTAAGATTTTGATTCCACTGAGGTGGTGGTTCTCCTATGGCTCAGTAGTTAGCACTATTGCCTTGCAGCGTTGGGGTCCTAGGTTCAAATCTAACAGTATCTGTATGGAGTTTGTGTGTTTCATAATAATCGCCTTTATTTATATAGCACATACATTTTATACAGAACTTTACATCACTTCATATTTTCTGTCCCCATTATTCATCTATAAATACTGTATGGTTTTGGAGAGTGTGAGGAAACCCACACAAACACAGGGGGAATATACAAACTCCATGCATTTACCATTGATCAGATTTGAACCTAGAACCCCAGTACTAACTGCTGAGCCCTTGTTATTATTATTCTTCCTCTTTTTTTGCTTTGCTCCTCCCTCTCACAATAGAACCACAACCACCCTGTTATGTTCGTGTGGGCAACTAAGCACCAGGCCCACACGAACATGACCCAAGAAACGCGGGTCTTGGAGGCAAATGCCCCTATGCTACAGGGAAGATGATAAGGCCCTACCTACTATGCAGGGCGATCGCCTCTATAAAGGCAGCCCCATGCTGAAACCTCGGCCCTGCTCTCCCTGAATGGGGAATACTCACAACCAGGCGGAACTGACACAATGCACCAATTCACCACACAACCTCGCACTCCACAGCAGATGGTAAAGCTGAACATAAAAGCCAGATATTAGTTCAATATTGGCCAATGAACTTAAGCTGCAAGCCCCGGCAAGGCCCCTCATGTCTTGCAGTCCCTACTCTAGCAAGACACTAAACACGCAGCACAGGACACCATTCACACCGCAACACACTAGGGTTAGCATGCCAGACAACCAACCACATTGAACAGGACAATTCCCTCCTCATGTCTAGCCACCTGCTCAGACATATAAAACTTGACACTGTTCACACCATATACACCCTACAGGGCTATCCACACCTAATGTCTGGCCACCTGCCAAACACTGGGCACCAGTCACAACAAGCTGCAGCACTGAAGTAACATGACTGCTCACCCTGGACACCAGACAGACACTGACAGGAGCTGGGTTTATATGAGAGCAAAGACCCAGGGGATTGGCTAGCAGGAGATCACCACACCCAGCTAGCACAATCATTCACCACCTGTAGGGCTGTGCTGCTAGTAGCCCTAGTACTACAGCTCTCAGCAGCACAATTAAACACACCCTTTGTGGGATCAACCAGGATGAAACGCCATCAACTAAACTTTTACTAACGTTCAACTGGTTTGGTTTGCTCAACACTGTTAAGGGTTAATCAAACTGCAGATCTGACGAGAAGAAGAAGTGAGAGAACCAATTAGGAAATTTTTCTAAACTACAAATATTATACTTGTTATGTTGTTGACACTTTATTTTGGCCTCCATTCTTGAAGGTTTTATACTTTTTTAAAATCTAGATAATCAGATAATCTAGTGATTTATTGATATTGCATCAAAACTAGTTTTTCTGTTAAGATTCAGCATTGCTCTTTATTTTTAGGTCATCTCAGGTAGTTGGGGAGTTGGACTAGCCTGTGGGCATTATCTGGACCTTTGGATTTTATCCTATGCTAACGTCTTAACAATCATAATATCAAAATACCTGCAGGACACCCAGAAGTTATACATTTTATGATTACATATTTTATAGGTAAAAGTCATGGGCGGCATAGGTTAACCTATTACAGCCAACCACAGAGAATCAAATTGCATTGAGTGCTTCTCCTAGAATTTAATATTCAGCCCACTTGAGAGATCAAAGACCCCATATCAGGCCTCTGAGAACTGTGATCTTGCCTGAAAACGTCCTTTAGTTAATCTTAAGAAGTTTTGTGGCGGCAAAAGTCAGGATAGAAAATTGTAGAATTTGTAAACTTTTATTTCTCAAAGCATTTCATTTTCTTTAAAAAAAATGTTAAATGTTAGTTTTTTTTAAACCTTATCATCACTTCATCATATCATGTTTTTAATATTTTTTTTACTGTTAGGAGAGAACTTGAGATAAATAGAGGGTGGCCCAAAAAAATGAACACACGCTCCAACATGAAAAATATCTGCATACAAGCTTTATTGCTAGATCTATAGAGACATCAAAGGATAGCTGTAAGTCATTCTTGACTTCTGCAATCACATTAGGTGCTCCAAGTGGTCATCATCACTAACATCAAGACACTTCTGCATGAACAATATTGGTTACAGTGCCCACAGGGATTGTTCTGCATGGCATTTCAATTTATTCCCATAGTGCAACCAATGTACACAATATACCACATGCTTTAGGGCAGAGGCATAATTTGAAGCTGCTGAGCCTCAGTGCAAAATCTGGAACTGGGCCCCCAACTATAGTATTGGTTTGCAATATGGGGAAGAGAAACTTTATGGGCCCACTAGGGCTCATGGGCCGAGGTCCGACTGCACCCTCTGCACCCCGCATACTTACGCCACTGCTTAGAGTTCCCCTTAAGTTGAAGTCGAGGGTTGTTAAGTCAAAGGAACGAGGTGGGAATTTAAGAACTTCTTTGTCCTACCCAACGTCCTGGCAGAATGTCATTGAGATGAGCTCACGGCTTGGTGGTAGAGTTGTAGTGTGCTAATAGGCATTTCTCCTCGGCAGCTCCGGCAGACTTGCTTGTAGTTTTCAGTCAGTGCTTCCTGGTTTGGAGGATCAAAATCCCCGCCTCCAGGAAGCGCTGGCTGTGATTGGCTTTTAAGCACCGTGGCTCAGCCAATCACTGCAGCGCTCAATGAACCAATCACAGCAAGTGCTTCCTGGAGGTGGGGATTTTGAACCTCTAAACCACGAAGCGCTGACGGAAAACTACAAGCAAGTCTGCCGGAGCTGCCCTGGAGACGTGCGGCAGAGCGGACAGTGCCTATTCGGTGAGGTATTGTTGTTTTAGGGCTTTAACAACACAAAGAAAGGGTCCATAGGGAAACATGGGCTACAAAACCTAGCAAATCACAGCTGTATAGACCATGCCGCGATTTTGCATTTTGGCATTCTCTTCATTGGAAAGCATGGGCTTTAGATACATGCGATTTAGCAATCATTCCACTCCTGATATCTTTAGAGACAACATAACACTACTATTGCCACCATAATTCAATTAAAATTTTCAAACATAGCTCAAATAACCACTATTGAAGTATGTATCCATTTATGTGAGACCCTGAAGAGCATAAACTCATAGCTCAGTATTCAGGGGTGTACATAGAGGTGTCAGGACACTAGAGCAAAACTAAAATGTTCATCATTTCTGGTCTTGGTTAGCACTAACCACCTGGGACAGGAGTACTTGGTATTTCTTTTGCCACTAGGACCTTAGTAAATGAAGTATAGTACCCTATTGGCAGCAAGATGGCTGAAATGAGCGTTCTTGGAATGAACAACCGCTTCTTGCATGTATCGTAGTAGAAAGAGGCCACTTTCCCTACTTCAATTATGGCAGCTGTGCCACGGGATTTAGAGAGAGACGTGGAAAGTGGATTTCTGCTTCTTACATGCTACTCTTCAACTTTGCAATTGGGTTTTACTCTTTATCTCTTTGGTTCAGGTAGCCGGCTCAGGGTTGACTCAACCTTCCAACCTTCTGAGGTCGGCAAAATAAGTACCCAGCTTGGTGGGGGGTAAAAAAATGACTGGGGAAGGCAATGACAAACCACCCCGCAAAACAGTCTGCCAAGAAAATGTCACAATGTGACTTCACCCAAGGAGTCAGCCATGACTCGGTGCTTGCACCAGGGGACTTTACCTTTATCTCTGTCCTTAATGGGGCCTCAACACAAAATTGAAATCCATGTTCCGGGGCTTTCAGAGGCTCTTGTGGCATGCCTCTATGTAGCGCCTCCATGCCTTCCTATTCAAGTTCGCTATTGGTTATTTGAATATAGGACATCAGTACTCAGATATAGCACTGGATCCGTCTTTTTACTACTCATGAGCCTCGTGTGGTGCAGAGTGTAAGCTCTTGCCTACAACCTGATGGTTGTAAGTTCGACCCCCGAATGATTCAGGTAGCCGGTTCAAGGTTGACTCAGCCTTCCATCCTTCTGAGGTCGGTAAAATGAGAACCCAGCTTGGTGGGGGGTAATAAGCAATAATTACCTGAAAGCACTGTGGAATAATTTGGTGCTATACAAATAACAAGATTTATTTACTCAGTATGAGCAACATAAATAAATGTGGTTCTGCAGGTCAACCTTATAAACTCCACTACATGCGAAGAGTCCGGAGAAATATCATTCTGCAGTTGGAAACAATACGCATCCTCATACATATTCATGCCAGTGAGAAGGAAGACTATAGGAAATATTTCTCGTAGTACCAGTATCGCACTGCTTGTATTTTTAGCATGGCTTACTTGGAAGTTATGCTTACATTAACATTTATTAGATTCCTAAAATGTTTTCTTTCATGTTCTGCTTAAAGAGCCACATCATGTTCTATTGTTCGTCTCACTATAAACTGTCTTTCTATACTGTTTTCTTATCGGTGCTTTTGCACGTAGATGTCTTTTAGACCACGGTGAGGTAGACCTTTGCAACGATAGGGATAAATTCTGTGCATTGAAGGTCTGGTGACAATGTGCATTAAATAGGAGATAAGGCAGAGGCAGTCGGCACTTTGGGATCAAAATAAAAAGGAGGGAAAGGGATAGCAGCCATGGCTGCCAAGTAATATCCCGAGCTGCAAGAGCTGAGAACACAAGGTGGAAAAGGGAGAATAATCACCCAAAGGAAGCACTGAGACAGGGTAATTGGCATAAAGAATGAAGGTTAAAATCTGTTCTCCGCACGGTAAAAACCAGTCACCTCATTGCCAAAGAGGAATATCTGTCTAATCCGCACAGGGGATTTGTCATAGTTCTAGCTGGATACAAAAAATGAGGGGAAAGAACAAAAATAATAATACAGTTCTCTGATATTGAATACTTCTGACACCATTGCAATTTGGTCTTTTCCAGTAACCCTACAGAACCTGACTTTTGTTGCCCAGCCATACATTCCGAGTTCTGTAGCCCATTTGTCTATGGATGCCCATGGGCTTCAACACCTGACGTAGTCCAGGTTGACCCAGGTGATGGTTTATCCGGTAGGTAGGTAGATGTGAACATGTAGTTTGGCTCCTCAATTAGGACCAATCTTGTACGAGAGGCCCTACTGGAAGTATACATCACCATCAGCAGAGCTTTCAACATCATCAAAGCACGGAATGCCCCCCGGGCAAGAGCATAACTATAGGGGATGCAGAGGCTGCAGTTGCCCCCAAGCCCAGGAGCCCTAGGAGGCCCATAAAGTTTCTCTTCTCCGTATAGGGAGCCCAGCACTATAAATAAAGCATTATAGTTGGGGAAGGGGGGGTCCTATTACAGATTTTGCATTGGGGCCCAGAAAGGCATAAGCATATTATATTGTCAATCTTTAAAAGGGAAGTTGCCATTTTAAATGGACACTGGGTTTTTACAGAACTTCTTCTCATCTAACATCCTGTGTGTATCATCAATCTTGTCATAGATTTGCATTAAAAAGTTTTGCTTTTACTGCTGAAACTCGAGTCTGCAGTGCCAACCACTAGGGGTTTCTCTTCAGCAGCTTGTAATCCACTACCTGTAGTTAGGCATTTGGCTTCTCTAGTAATAGGGACATGGGGATACTGCTCATTACTATATACAATAGAGGGCCGGGCATTCAGATGCTGTTTTGCAGTTGATTAGAGTATGGCTATTGAAGGCAGCATGAGAAGTGTGGGAGAGGAACTCTTGGCTAGTACAGTACTGGCAGAGTGGCTAGTATAAGACACATCTGTAAGGGGATTGCAAACAGTAGGGCAGCAGAAAAAATAGGAACATCTACATGGAAACTTAAATTAAGAGAGCTCAAACTGGGTGCAAACAGCAGCAAAGCAGAGGCCAATGAACACCTGAGCTGTTTTTAAACATTTTTTGAAACGTCAGCTATAATTCAACAATTTAAAGGAGACTTGGGCAAAAAGTAAAAGCTGACTAGAAATGGGTCAAGTAATATTAAACGGGATTTCTGGGAAGATACAAGTAGGGGTGACTGGCTATGAAATGCTGAAATACTGATGTTAGGTGGGATAAGTGTCTGATTAGTACAGTTGGACCACTGGAACCACCATCAATTATAAGCTCAGGGATGACCCCACTCAACCGATGACTGGCCCCTGGGTTGTCCTTCTCAGGACAGATACTCCACAATGAAGCAGGGAACAGTGAAGGGTATTACCAGGGACAGAGTGTCAGTATTTTGTTCTGCCTGACCTCCTGTTGGTTTATTACCTTACGTGGAAGTATATGGAACACCTATGGGATTTGACAAATCGGTAGTTATTATTGGTATATTTATACATCTTGAGGGCGCAGTCACATGGGCGCATTGGCACCGATGCGCCCGTGTGACTGACAGTTAGAAGATGGCCGTACCTGAAGACGGCCGTCTCTCTCCAGCGCTGATCATAGAACACATGACCGGCAATGGAGCCGGTCACATGTTCTTCCTCCCGGCGCTGCAGAGTGACGGTCGTCTTCTGGTACGTCCGTCTGCTGGCTGCAGTAACACGGGCGCCGATGCGCCCGTGTGACTGAGCCCTTATGGATTTATTTACAGGTAATTATGAAATATTGCTACTGATGCTATCTATTTGCACCTCTTGGTCTACTTGTTATTTATTGTGTGTATTTTGTATACATTTGTGGTATTTTAAGTGAATATCAATAGAATTATTGTTTTAATGGAGGGATGATTTGCAGTGATTATATTTAACTTTTTGGTCTCTGGAGTGTACATTATTTTTTGCAGTAATTTCTTGGAAGACTCCTTTAATGCTCTAACATGCAGGATGACAAACAGCTCACATTGCACAACTGGACAGAAAAAAGGGGAAAAGAACGTGAGAGAATTTAATACGGCAAGTAGTATCGTAACTGAGTAATGCAAAATAAAAATGCTGACTTTTTTAATGGGCATTGCTGGAAGTTGTTACATCAATTTATTAAACCAGTTAGTATTGCCAAAAATGACTAGACGGCAAGTGCAGATTTCCTTTTCATGTATCAACAAATTTTTGAAATTATAGGTAGTATTTTTAAATCTGTTTATGATATGATGTATCTATCTATCTCCTATCTATCTATCTATCTATCTATCTATCTATCTCATATCTATCTATCTATCTATCTATCTATCTATCTATCTATCTATCTATCTCATATCTATCTATCTCATATCTATCTATCTCATATCTATCTATCTATCTATCTATCTATCTATCTATCTATCTATCTATCTATCTATCTATCTCATATCTATCTATCTTTCTCATGTCTATCAATCTCATATCTATCAATCTATCTATCTATCTCATATCTATCTATCGCATATCTATCTATCTATCTCATATCTATCTATCTATCTATCTATCTATCTATCTATCTATCTATCTATCTATCTATCGCATATCTATCTATCTATCTATCTATCTATCTATCTATCTATCTATCTATCTATCTCCTATCTATCCCCTATCTCCTATCTATCTATCTATCTATCTATCTATCTCATATCTATCTATCTATCTATCTATCTATCTATCTATCTATCTATCTATCTATCTATCGCATATCTATCTATCTATCTATCTATCTCATATCTATCTATCTTTCTCATGTCTATCAATCTCATATCTATCAATCTATCTATCTATCTCATATCTATCTATCTATCTATCTATCTATCTATCTATCTATCTATCTATCTATCTCATATCTATCTATCTATCTATCTATCAATCTATCTATCTATCTCATATCTATCTATCGCATATCTATCTATCTATCTATCTATCTCATATCTATCTATCTATCTATCTATCGCATATCTATCTATCTATCTATCTATCTATCTATCTATCTATCTATCTATCTATCTATCGCATATCTATCTATCTATCTATCTACCTCATATCTATCTATCTACCTCATATCTATCTATCTATCTATCTATCTATCTATCTATCTATCTATCTATCTATCTATCTATCTCCTATCTATCTATCGCATATCTATCTATCTATCTATCTACCTCATATCTATCTATCTACCTCATATCTATCTATCTATCTATCTATCTATCTATCTATCTATCTATCTATCTATCTATCTCCTATCTATCTATCTCCTATCTATCTATCTATCTATCTATCTATCTATCTATCTATCTATCTATCTATCTATCTCATATCTATATATCTATCTCATGTCTATATATCTATCTCATATCTATCTATTTATCTATCTATCTCATATCTATCTATCTATCTATCTATCTATCTATCTATCTATCTATCTATCTATCTCATATCTATCTATCCAATTATCTCTCTCTGTGGCAGAGGATCGCCATCTTCCCTGTATTTGCCGCCGGCCTTATTGACAACAAGGTGAAACCCTTACATGTGACAACATTCAGGGGTTTCACATCCAAGGAATCCCTTGCTGTAGCAGTCACAGACGCAGCAGGGGATAGCGGGCAGCGCACTTTTATGTACAAACTTTGCCCTCGTGTGACCGCACAACAAGTGGGAATTTAAAAACGGATCTGATGCTTCGGGCATGCGATTTTTAAATCTGCGTTTTCCAATTCAATTTCATGGACCTCTACTCCATGAAAAAAAACCCCGTCTGACTGAGTCCTAAGGAACGCAAAAAGTTAGAACATTGCTCATGTAAAACAATGGGTTCCTATAATCGTGTGAGATTTGTTCGTCTTGCAACACCCAAATCCCGTGTAATTTTCCCGGCCATATGATAGCGGCCTCGGTCTATCGCAGGTCTGTCCGGGGAGCGCCGGCACTGAGCAATTAATCATTCCGGTGGGTGTGGAATGGTCTGTACATTCCGCTGCAGATCCTCAGCGCAAAATCCATATCAAAAACTGCACCATTTGGACGCAGATGTTACCAAGGCCTTTGACGCGAAATTGGTGCGGAATTCATCCCTCCTTTGAAGAGTTGGAATCCATATTGCAAATCCGGTGTTATAATTGACATGCTACGGATTTAAATTGCGCATTTACGCAGTGTGCGAACAAGATCTCATTCACTTTGCTGCTAGTGTAAATACTGCGGATTATATCTGCGGAGGGCCCACAAAAACAATCCATGGCCAACCCTTCCTGCTCGCACGCACCCTTCAGTCTCACATGATCCAACCACTAGCTGAACAGCAATCGTTCCATGTAGAAGGGCCCTGAATAGAGATGAGCGAGCGTACTCGTTTAGGGCGATTTCGCAATCGAGCACTGCTTTTTTCGAGTAACTGACTACTCGGGCGAAAAGATTCGGGGGGCGCCGGGGGTGAGCGGGGGGTTGCAGAGGGGAGTGGGGGGGGGGGAGAGAGAGAGCTCCCCATGTTCCCCACTGCTACTCCCCGCTCCACCACGCCCCCCAAATCTTTTCGCCCGAGCAGTCAGTTACTCAAAAAAAGCGGTGCGCGATTGCTAAATCGCCCTAAACGAGTACGTTCGCTCATCTCTAGCCCTGAATGCAGATTTTTAGGGCGGCGTCCAACGAGAGTATGTGGAATTGCAAATGCTCGCAATTAACTAGGTTAGTGTGCATATTGGCGCACAGCACTGTACTTCTTGAGCACGCAGGGTCCGTTCCCAAGCATGCAAAACACCCCCGCTCTGATTTAAATCGGTGTTAAGCCTAATGAGGTCCGGATATCTTCTCTTTGTCACAGAATTGCGCTGCATATTGTGCATTTCTGTACCTCCCATAGACTTCTATGTGGGCCTTTACTGCGCATTACGCAGAAAGATAGAGCAGGACCTATTTTTTTCCGTACTGCTTGTGCAAAAGCAGCCCTTACTTGGAAATGCTGGAAGATTTAGGGCGGCTTCAAATGGATGTATTTGAGCACGTTTTCAGGGTACCCAAAAGATATGCTTGCAATACACAGAGAATAGATCTGTCAGATGAACGATTTTCAGCCGTGTAAAAAAATGGCGCCGTCAAAAATAGAACACCAGTGGCTGTTTTCAGTCGTTGGTCTTGCCCTATCTTTGACAGAAGTGGAGGGAGTTTAGCTGGGTCCTATCTGGGAAAAAACAACCACGTGGTCTATTTAAGCATTAGCAGTTATTCCAAGGATCCCTGCCGATGGCGGGATTTCCGCGCTCCAGCGTATTTTTTTGCCCATAACCTGCAGCCATCTGCGTGAACGACAGACAATATGCGGCTTAAGATCTGGACTTGATCACAGCTATTCTTCATTCATGCAATTTTTCAGTGCGTATAGCCAAGCGTAAAAACGCATACGGTCATGTGAAAGAGGCCTTTGGGCAGTTTAGCAAAAGCGTATTTGCATGCGTATCTGCGTAATTCGCAGAGAATAAAACCCATTGAATTCAATGACTCCCCTCTTATTTCATGCTTCATTTTTGTGCATTTGTACACCAAAAGTCCCCATAGAAGTCTATGAAGCGCACTCAGTCTCCATTCACATGGGGCAGTTTGGTTCCAATAAAAACCGCACCAAAAAGTGCATTTTTAAAGCTATGTGTGTTTTTGCCACATTTTACTACAATTCAAAGACAAAACACACAAGGTTTCCCCAATACACTTTTTGGCGCGGTTTTAATTGCAACCGAACGTCCTCCCTGTGAATGGAGCATCAATATGTACGCAAATGCGCTATATGCTGTCCAATTCCATAAAGTCACCTCTGGACCTCATTAAGCTAGATAGCCTTTTAAATCGGGTCATGGTAGCGTCCCGCGTGAAAAAAGTACAGCAAAATGCACTGATGCACGTAAAAATCTACCTCGTTCATAGCACAAATACACAACTGCACACACGTCCGTGTAAAGCCACCCTTAGTTAAATAGCAATAGCCTATCTACCTACATTTTTATCAAAACCCATAGAGAACACATTGTGCCAAAGCACGAACTCTGCTCTACTACACTGATAAACTCGACTCTGCTACATCCGCACTTTTCTAAAGAAATGAAACAATGTAACTAGTTGTGGGAACTCGTGTCTTTGTTCATTAGGTTGCTACAAAGAAACTATTGAAAGGACGCCTGCATGTAAGTTCGCATGAATCTCCCGTTCGCCATGACCTGCAGGGGGCAGTGTGAGACCATTAACCACATGTGTGACTACAGAGAGGTGCTGGTTTTAATATTTGCCACCTGTAAAGCGAATAGAAATTACACACTGGAAACCGGCCCCTCTACTTGAAGAGGTGAAAAAAAAAAAAAAAGAACAGCAAGAAAGAGAATTTCTGCATCTTGGCTTCTCCTTAAAGAAATTCTTCACATGGGATTTTAGTGTTTGAAGTTGGAATTAACTACTAGTGAGCGAACAGCACATTTTCACACTAAACTCACCCATCGAGAAAAGGGGAAGACGAGAAAGTTGAGCGGTTGCGCTGACAGCAGTTTTTCCCTCCTTATTGTGGTTGTTAAGTAGCTCCAACATATCGCTGAGGGCTAGAGTGCAAGCTCCTCTCGCAACAAGTCGGGCCAAGTTCTCCAAACATTGTCATTCTCCTATAGCTAAAGTAAATACTGTCTTAAGGATGACAGCATGCATGATGGAAGCCGAGGCATGCCCAGAGTTTAACACTTGCTTTGAGCTATATTAGCTGTATACCACACCAAGACTAATTTTCCGTACTGAGTCTTGGGAATTTAAGCTTGTACCCTTAAGGCTACCAAACAAGCTGAGCCACCGAAGATCACTATCTGTCGAAGCAGGTTTTTCATTGAGCATTTCCTCCCCTCCCCTTCTAGTAGAACTTCTGTTCAAGGAGACACAGCCAACATATAAAACTATTCTTTTTACGACTTAATGGCCTATTACACGGGAGCAGTTTTTATTTATTTTCCACAAATGCATTTTTTTGCCAATAGCTTGTGCTGAAAATTCTATTGTTTCATCTATTGAGCTGTAGACCCCTAAAGAGCAAGCAGCATAGGGGGATTTGGGGAAAGTTAAATCAACCAGAAACACGTGCCTCAGCCCTCATACACATTTAATATCTGAAGACATTGACACAACTGCGTAAAAATGCAAAGTTCTTAGCACACATTTTCATCAAAACATGCGGGCCCATCTGGCATGTCCAGTGGAAGCTTATTGGAGGAGTTGCTGACTCTAAGGGCTTCTTCCCGCAAGCACATGCGTAAAAAAATAATTTTGCCGTGAACGCTGTGTTTTCATGTGTGTTTTTGAGCATATTATTGTACTTCTTGCGCTGGCTGGGACATTTGCTTGGGTGCTGGACACAGCCTCACCCTGAGTTAAATGGCTATTTAATAGAGATGAGCGAGCATACTCGCTAAGGCAAACTACTCGAGCGAGTAGTGCCTTATGCGAGTACCTGCCCGCTCGTCTCTAAAGATTCGGGTGTCAGCGGGGAGAGCGGGGAGGAACGGGAGGGAGATCTATCTCTCACTCCTCTCCCTCTCCCCCCCCCCCCCGCTCCCACCTCCTCACTATTGCAACTCACCGCTTACCCGCGCCGGCAGCCGAATCTTTTCTTCCGAGCGGGCAGGTACTCGCATAAGGCACTACCAGCTCGAGTAGTTTGCCTTAGCGAGTATGCTTGCTCCTCTCTACTATTTAACTAAATGAGTTCTCAATGTATATTGTACTTCTATGGGGCCTTTGGTGCACAAATGTGCACTAAGGCCTCTTTCACACGGACATTGCGATTTTCTCCGGTTTTCTCGCCAGTACACACGGCCGGGCTGCGGCTTATATACACTGCAGCCTGGAATTCTGTAGGCTGTGGGAGAGTCTCTCCTCCTCCCTTTGCCAGATGATAGCGGCAATAGAAGCTCCCATAGAAGCTTACGGGGGCGGCTGGCAAGGGGTGGGGGAGGGTCTTTAGCAGCGCTTGCCATGTAAAATTCCCTCCCCAGCCTATGGGAGCTGCCAGCAAGGGGAGAAGGAAGGACTTTAGCGACGCGAGCCACTGCTAAACTCCCTCCCCCTTCCCTTTTCTGACGGCTGTCATAGGCTCCCTTAGGAGTCTATGGGAACGTCCGGCATATTCCTGCAAATGATAGGACAAGTTCTATCTTTTCCAGCAAAGGTGAGCGGCCGGAATGCGCATCTTATGTAGTATCTTTGCTGGCTGGTCAATTTTATGCACCGAAAAATCGCCCCCTGAACTAATGCATTGGAATCCAAACACACCCATGTGATTCCACCGAGGGGCCCTTTCACACAGGAGTATTTTTTGTCCATATTACATCCACATTTTGTACGGAATAGGGACAGCATAAATCCCATTGCTTTGCATTGATGTATTCAGGTGAGCGATTTTTTTCACGAATCGACCGGTCCTGTGAAAGAAGTTGCAGCATGTCCTATTTTCGTCTGTAATCATGGACCAAAATCATCCATCAGGGCAGCTGACATGAGCGTATTTGCGCACGTATTTGCATGCGCAATATGCAGAGCATAGAACCCATTGCTTTCAATGTATACATTCTCATTCTTCTTTTTTGCGCGTGTGAAAAAAACCCAGCATGTTCTATTTTAGTGTGCATTTGTGCACCTTAGGTCCCCATGCAAGTGCATCTCATTAGGCTAATTAGCCATTTAAATCACAGTGGTGTGATTCCTCCACCCATGTGAATGAGCGATGCCTGTGCAAATGCGCATAGTATTTGCGCCGGCATGTGCGTAAAATAAATTTTTTCACTGTGCAAAAAATATTGCACCGGAGCAAGCGTATTGTGAAATATGCCCGTCAAAGCCCTAAGCCAGAGGTCTCCAAATGAATTCAGAGAAAGCAGGATACCTGGATATATACTCTCACTGAAGCACCTGAGACAGAGGGGTGAAGGGAGTGCAGCCACTACTCTATCAATGTACATGCAGCAATGACTTCCAACAATGAATGTGAGGGCGCACGTAAGCCATGGCTGAAGCAATTATAGTAACAGGAAGGAATGCTGCCATCCAATAGGCGGTGCTGCAGAGGTGTTGTTACATTTTCCTTGTTTGCAGGTCTGAAGGAGAGATTTCACAATTCTTGTCACTGAACTAATTATTTACTGTTATGGTCATCCCTCCCTAGTATTTATTTGAATACTATTAATCCCAACATGACTGTGCCCTCTGACCCTCCGTATCTGGTATTTATCTAGTGCAAATTAAGTTCATCATGTTTGTGCCCTCCAATGTGATCATGTGTATTAAGTACGCCTTTAGATTTGGTCCATTTTGCCTGAGGAAGGACCCTGAGAGGTCCGAAAGCTTGCTATAACATAATGTATTTTGTTAGCCATTAAAAGGTATCATATCTACAAGATTACAGTCACATTTTATAGCAACAGAAACACATGCCTTTTGACTCCTATGGGGCTTTTGGTGCGTAAATGCGCACTAAAATAGAGCATGCTGTGATTTTGCTTTTGTACACGCAGAATGCGCATGCAAAAACCGAAGCAACAGTGAACCAATTGAAATCAATGGGTTTCATTCTCTGTGGAAGCCGACCTTATTCTGGATTGACAACTGAAGTTTTTGGTGCAGTTTTTATCCTAAGCAAGAAGTGGATCTAAAAAGAAGAAAAGGTAACATTATGGCACTGCTGGCACCAGTGGCTTTCGAGTCTCAAGTTTGATTCTGGAGTGAAATCACGACATTAGTTTCAGATCACATGATGTGCCTGCCGGCATATACAGTTTTCGTTCTGCATCTAGTCCTTTTGTAATCCTGGTCCGGTTGGCCGCTCCAGTTCTCTGGTCTACTCTGCTGGCTCCTCTTTTACATCAGATCATAATGTGCAATCAGTGGAGTCACCTTTCTAGGGGCGAGGGCTGAGTTTTGTGGCCGGTCAAGTCAGGGGAGTTCAAGGAGCTCCATTCTGTCTCGTACTTTTTTGTTCTCTCCCATCACTTGTCTAGCCCTGCGTCTAGCAAACCTAAGACCCCTGCATACATGTCGTCATGGCGGTCCATTTCCAGTGCTCCATAGCGTTAGTCAACTTACAATCAAGAACAGATGTGACAAGTATCAATTAAAGCCTTATAAATCTCCTTCCCCTTATGTTTGTCTCAAAAAGCGCACCGAAAAGTATATGTGTGAGTCTAGCACTTCTCAGCTTTATCAGAAACAGATATAACCAACAAGGGCCCGATTCAGAATTTTTTACATAAATTGACAAAGGAAGACAACTCCATGACCAAAGGGAGAATGCTTAAAAGGAGTTGACTCGCCATGACAACCTCCTTAGAAATGAAGACTGACTGGCATTTGACTTCGGAGGAGGAAGATGTGATTGCTGCAGGGAAAATGCAGCATTGCATGGCAGCCATTCAAGTTTTTTTTTCTTGTAACACTGGTCAACAGTGAAATCTTTCCGACTTCAAAATAGGTATTTCTTAATCATTTCATCATGGAAGAAACGGAAATGACATTGAAAACTTTGAGTTAGCTCTTGACTCTGAGATGTAGCCCATTTATGTTGGACTCATGAAGAACTTTGTAAAGGGGATGAACCAGGGTGGAGAAGTTTTCAGTACTTTCGAAGACAATTTCCACAACTCAGTGATGCTAAAGTTAAAGAAGGCGACTTCACTGACCCGCAGATTCGTCATCATAATAAAAACTTTGAGCAAGTTCTTCAGGGTCATGAGAAAGCATCATAGGAGGCATCTAAAGATCTTGTGCATGGCTTCCTGGGAAATCGGAGAGTTGACGACTACGTTGACATTGGGAATAAACTTCTAGAAAAGTACCATCGATTAGGTTGCAACTTGTCACTCAAAATCCATTTCCTACATTCTCACCTGGACTTCTTCCATGACAACTGAGGTGCCATGAGTGATGAACATGAAGAGCGATTCCATCAGGATATATCAAAAATGGAACGAAAGTATTAGGAAAAATGGAACGCTTGTGGACTACTGCTGGACAGTGACACCCCAGAAGAGGAGTACAAGCGACTAGCAAAGAGGATGCGTTCAAGTGATTAAGCCCTTTTATTTGAAGTTAGTGTATTCTGAAGACCAGAGCTAGGCCCACTAAACAAAATATAATGTCACATTCATTTTCCTTGACCCAAAATTAGGGTTGTGGAGTTATTTCGAGAAAAGAAAGAACTTAAAGGGTATTTTGAGTGGAGATTAATATATCTTAAAAATCAGACCAAATAAGTAAAATCTAATGTCATAGTCATGTTTCTCGACCCAAAATTAGGGTGATTTAACTATTTTGAGAAAGGAAAAAAATTCGAAGTGCATTGTTGTTGTTGAGTGTAATAGCAGGAGAGGTTGGGTCTGCCAGATACTTACTGGTTCTGTTTTCTAGTTCATAGAGCAACACCCAATCCCCCCCCCCCCCCCGCCCCCCCCACCCCAAATAATTTTCATCTGTTTTAATAGTGTATATGGAGTTCTTGAGAAGACACCTTTAATTGCCTAAAAATAGTATTGCCCTTGCGGGTATCTTCTGCTGTTGCTATTTTGATTCACATTCTTATCCAAAGATCTGATGATGAGTTTTTTCTATTGTACCTTGACATACAGTAAAAATAGAATAAGAAAAAGAAATCGAAGAGGCATCATCAGCAGTGGCAGACGCTTCTCCGAATTCTTCAAAGCTAAACATGTTAGAATTTGAGGGCACAAGTAAGTAATTTGTGTAATGATGTATTTAGGAAATAATTTCTTGAGCGACTCGTAACATCTCAGAAGAGATTGAAGCTTCCGGGGTGAAAAATGATGGTGATCTCCAACAAAAGAAGCTCAAGAAATTAGCTGCTAAATAGATCATTACACAAAGTACTGTATGATCAGAATACATCAATCCCCAGAATGATCTTCTGGAAATTAAGAGAATCATTATGAGACACGACAGAAAATGAGGTCAGTAAATGACTTGTTGACATGTGCGCTCAGTCATCTTCAGCTCCACTAAAAGGCTCCAGTAGACCTGATAAAGGACAGTTTGACTTGACCTCAAAATTGCAAAATCCAGTGTAATTTCACCACCTACAGTTGTATTCAAAATTACTTCATCCCCATTGCTATTAGGTTTATTTGCCAAATTTACAAACTTTCAGATGTTTAAAAAAATAAAACAAACAAGAACAATTTAAATGGCGCAACACGACTAATGTAACAAGTTGTTTCTCCAAATTCACCACTAAATGCCACTACTGTAGTCACAGAATTATTCACCCCCTTCATGATAAGTATGGCCGAATGCACACGGATGGGTCGGATTCTGCTACAGCATTCCGCAGCGGAATCTGACCCAGTGCCAGCCAGTGACCCCTGTGTACCAGTCCAGATATTTTCTCTCTGTGCTGTGGATGTGCCAGCCAGAGCGCCGGCACACATGTGCAGTGCAGAGAATGCCACGCCGTCGTGTTGGCGATGACGCGGATCCGCAGCTGAACTAGATGGACATTCATTCAGCCGAACATACTATGTTACAGCGATTTCAAAATCGACGTTTTGGAATTCCCGCGGGTCGGACGGCTTCTATTGACTGCAATGGATACCATCCATGTGAGTCTCACATGAAAATAGAGCATGCTGTGATTCTTCCTCCGCGAGCAGAAATCGCAAGTGATTTCCCCTCATGTGGGTGGAAGAATCCTTTTGCATAGCATGCTATCTACGGACATTACTGCGGAATCTGCGGCCAGATGCCCTTCGTGGATTCTGCAGCAAAATTCCGCCCATGTGCATTGGGCCTAACTTTAGTGTTTAGTAGATCACATTTATCTGTTATGACCAGCTGCACACATAAACAGACAGCAGCTTATGATAGCGTTCCTGAGGAGTCTTAGCCCTTTCTTCATGAACGATGGCCTCCAGTTCATTAATATTCTTAGGTTTTCTTGCTGCAACCGCCTTCTTCACATTCGACCAAAGCTTTTCTATGGAATTCCAGTCAGACGACTGTGTCGGCCACTCCAAAATCTTTCAGGTCTTCTTCTGAAACCAAGCCTTGTTGGACTTTCAGATATGCTTGGGCTCATTGTCCATGATGTTTTCTTCTAAGATTTCCTCATACTTCATTGAATTAATATTTTCCTCCACACACTGCAGGTTTCCAGTGCCAGAGGGAGCAAAGCATCCTCAGAGCAACACGGAGCCACCGTCATGCTTCAATGTAGTATGCTGTTCTTTTCAGCATATGCTTCATTCTTCCTCCTCCAGACATACCGCTGATCCCAAAAAGTTCCAGTTTTGCTTCATGCCTCCAGAGAACAGAATCTCAAAACTTCTATGGCTTATTTATGTCGTTTTGAATATATTAGAGTGACATTTCTTGTGCTTTTGCATTAGTAGAGGTGTACATCTTGGAGTTTGCATATGCAGACCTTCAATATTTAGCATGCTCCTTATTTTGCAAGAGAAACCTCACTGCCTACTGCCTCCAAATCTTGCTGCAGGTCTTTTCCAGTCACTCAAGAGTTTTTGACCACCTGCCTCCTCAGGATTATGGTGAAAGCTGGTGATACCTTTCTCATCCTGCCACATACCAGCAGTGGAGCGCATGTTCCTTTACCTTTACACCTGTGAACTGCTTCCAATTGTATCTATAGAAATATTCAATGCCTTTGCTTTCTTTTTGCACCCTTTTCCTTGCTTATGCAAGGCAATGATGTCTTCTCTTAACTTTTGGACCAGTCTCTTAACTTATGCATACTTATAACAATCAGTCAAACATCACAGTCAACAAACCCCTAGCCCATTCAGGTATTTGATGTGTTTTATCTCAAGCACACTCAATACAACTAATGAAGCCTGTTAGGCCAACTACTTGCGTCTGCCGCCCTCTTGCTATTCTGGGCAGATGCAGACATGAGCTCTGCACCTCCTGCATGAATGGACTCTTAGCTTCTACTTTCCATTAGCACTGCAGGAGTTAATCCTTCTCAGTGCTCTCAGCCCAGCTGCAAGATAATGGGCTATTGGCCTCCTATTTAGCTGAGCTAGGGATCCTCCTCCTTTGCCTGAGTGTTGGTGTGAGTTTGCCTCAGTCACTCAGCAAAGGTCTCCTGTCTCTGACATCTGTCTCAGCCCTGATTCCTGAACATTTATCTGGATAATGTTTGTTCTCTGCCTGCCCTAAAATTGCACTTGATTCTGTTTATAGTGTGGCCTATTTTGCAGTGCTTTGCACCAGTGCCTCTGTGTTACATCTGTCCCAAACTGCCAGCAAAACTCTGAGGTCACTTGGTATGAGGGCAGTCATAAGTGTAAGCTTGCTGTGCTGGTGGCTAGACTCAGGATGAGCAGAAATGAGAGGGAATGAACAGAGTGGGGCATTCTTCACTGCAGCAGAGCATCCGTCCCCAAAGGGACAACCCCACTTCTTCCATGAGTACAGATCTGGGGTCCAAGGGAAACCAGAGTACAGGCAACCAAGGAACAAACAGAGTCTGACAACAACTAGAAGAAAAGAACAACAGAATACCAGACAAACAGATAAAACAGAGAACACACCCGAACATAGGAGCCAGACACACAAGGGCACTGAGCAAGCTGACTGCACAGGGAACACTGAAAATCATTGGCAACTCCCAGCCAGGAAGAGCTGGATAATATAGGAAGGAGGGAGAAGCTGATTGGCTGACAGAACTGTCAATCACCAGCCACACTTCAGCTAACAGCTGCAGGACCACTTAACCTAACAAGCACAGCAGATGTTAACCTTAACTAGTTAGGATAGAACCCCCAGAAGCAAAGGTGTGTTGGCAAAGACTTGACAGTGTGCTGTCTGCAACGTGACAATCTGACAGCCGTGGGTCATCTGCCAACCACACTGGGACTACTCCATGAGGTAGCCGCCTACTCAGTTTCCTGCAACAAACTCCAGATCCCTGTACAGGGGTTAAAGGGTGGATGCCGGAGAACCGTCAGGATAACGCCCTTAGGATTAGTGCAAAGCCAAACATTTGGCACAGTGGGTCCACAACCACTTTTTGTAACAAAGCCCTTGATTAGTTGCACCAGGTGTGCTTGAGACAACTCCTGTTTTGCAGATGTGTGCCCTTATGAGGGATTCTATTCTGGGTGTTAAATAATTTTGAAGTTGCAGTAGTCAGTAAAAGGGGAATTTTGTGGTGAATTTGGAGAAACCACTCCTTATAGTAGTTGTGTTGAGCTATTTAAATTGTTCCTGTTTGATGAAGTCTTTGCAAACAGCTGAAATTTGTAAATTTGGCAAATAAACTTAATTGAGATTGAATAATTTTGTTAGCAGCTGTAAGGAAACATTCATGTATCAAAAAGTGTTCATTTGCGGATAATAACCACATTTTTCCTATCCGGTTTAGAATATAAACGCTGGACTGGTTGTATGGTTAGCAAGTCAATTTTCTTTAATTCTTTCTGAATGTATAAATGCATGTTTGGGAATCTCGTGTGGATAATGGGATCATTAATCTCAATGGCTAAATGCATCTGTGTTTACATGAATAGTGCTGTGAGTTATTGTATTAGAGAATCAGATGTGCTTGACTATTTGGTGCTAGGAGTGAATCAAATGCCCGGCTTTCAATATCTGATAGGATTTTTACTTGGTATTTGTCTTCAGGGCATTATAAAGTCCTGTAGATGTTCTGATGATGAGAGCTTGTGCTAAATCATGGTTTTCAACATGCTACAACTATATGGTATTTGATGTTGGGGAACCTCTCTAAAGATGTTTATATAAGGAAAATGGCACACCAATAGCAGTAGGGCAGTAGGCAATCTACACTATAGGGCAATAAGCATAGGCTGTTTTGACTACTTGGTGACGATCAACAGTGATAGAACGTTTGACACACTGGCTTGGAAACCTAGACTAATGACCCAAACAATCATTCTTTGTTGAATGGGGGTTAGTCATGGATTCCACATCAAAGTCATGGCAAATTATATCATGTGAGCATAAAAAGAGAGTCATTACAATACATCTTGCCTTTTACAGCGCTGTACAAAAGTTTTAGGTGGATGTGGAAGCGGTAATAGTATTTTTGTCAATTAACAAAATGCAAAGCGAATGAACATAAGAGAAAGCTAAATTAACCCCTTCCCGCTCCAGGACGTACCGGTACGTCCTGGGAGCCTGGTACTTCCCGCAACAGGACGTACTGGTACGTCCTGGGGATAGCGCGAGATCACATAAGATCCTGCGCTATCCCGCAGCAGGAGCCGGCTGTCAGTCGGAGATGCGCCCCCCCCGCTGTTAACCCCTTCCCTGCCGCGATCTAAGTAGATTGCGGCAGGGAAAGAGTTCACAGAGGGATCGCGCTCCCTCTGTGTCTTCGGCCGGCTCTCGCGATGTCATCGCGAGAGCCCGGGCTGTCACCATGGCAACAGGATGCCAGACACTGGCGTCCTGTATTGCCTGTGCCTATAATCGCTGTATAAACGATAAGGCATGGCAGAGCAGTGGCTCTGCCATGCCTTATCACAGCGATCATAGGCATAGTGCTGCAAGTCCCTCAGAGGGACTCAAATAGTGAAAAAAAAAGAAAGGAAAAGTGTAAAAAAAAAGAAAAATGTAAAAAAAAATGTAAAAAACCCCCCTTTTTTATGCTTTTTTTAATATTAGCATAAAAAAAGGGGAAAAAAATTAAAACCCCACATATTGGTTATTGACGCGTCCGTAACGACGTGTACAAAAAGTTGAACATGCTTTTTAATTTGTACGACAAAAAGCGTAAAAAAAACCGCTAAAAAACAGAGGCAAAATGCTAATACACGTCCGTAACGACGTGTGCAAAAAGTTGAACATGCTTTTTATTTTGTACGACAAAAAGCGTAAAAAAAACGCTAAAAAACAGAGGCAAAATGCTAATTTTTAGCATTTTGCCTCACAAAAAATGCAATAAAAGTGATCAAAAAAGCCGTACATTCCCCAAAATGGTACCAATAAAAACTACAGCTCGTCTCGCAAAAAATAAGCCCTCATAGAGCTCCGTACATAGAAAAAGAAAAAAGTTACAGGACTTTGAATGCAGTTATACAGAAAAAAAAAAAGATTTCCAAAAAAGGGGGTTTTATTGCAAAAAAGTGTAAAAACCTAAAAAAATATAACAATTTTGGTATCGTTGTTACCGTACCGACCCGCAGAAAAAATTTAATGTGTCATTTATGCTGCATGATTAACGCTGTAAAAAAAAGAAAAAGAAATCTATGGCAGAATTGATGCGTTTTCTCTCCCTGTTATCATAAAAAAAATTTACAATATTGTCTATGTACCCAAAAGTGGCACCGATAAAAACTACAGATCGCCACGCAAAAAACAAGCCCTTATACGGCCACGTCCACGGAAAAATAAAAAAGTTATGGCTTTTGAAAAATGGAGATGGAAAAATACCAAAAATCGCTTGGTCCTCAACGCCAAAATAGGGCATGTCATTAAGGGGTTAAATCAATATTTGGTGACGCCACCCTTTGCCTTCAAAACAGCATCCATTCTTTTAGATATACGTGCACACAGTCAGGGATTTTGTAGGAATATAGTCAGGGGAATGATTAACCAATTATACCAAACAGGTGATAATGATCATCATTTTCATATGTAGGTTAAAATACAATCATTAACTGAAACAGAAACAGCTGTGTAGGAGGATTAAAACTAGGTGAGAAACAGGCAAACTCTGCTTCAAAGGTGAGGTTGTGGAAGACAGTTTCATGTCACAGGTCATACACCATGCATCAGCAAAGTTTCTCCCAGGCAAAGATTTCATTGCAAACTGAGGGTTCAAGATGTGCTGTTCAAGCTCTTTCGAAGAAGCACAAAGAAACAGGACTGTAGACATAGTGGTTGGCCAAGAAAACTTAAAGGGGTTGTCTCGCGAAAGCAAGTGGGGTTATGCACTTCTGTATAGCCATATTAATGCACTTTGTAATATACATCGTGCATTAAATATGAGCCATACAGAAGTTATTCACTTACCTTCCCTGCGCTGGTGTTCCAGCCAATCAGGAGGCTGGAATCGGCACACGTGATGGGGCGGAGCTACGCAATGACGCGTAGAAGGGGGCGGAGCCAGAACACCGCTGCTGCCGGACAGACCCGAAGGCAGAAGACCCTTCTGCGCAAGCGCGTCTAATCGGGCGATTAGACGCTGAAGTTAGACGGAGCCATGGAGACGGGGACGCTAGCAACGGAGCAGGTAAGTGAATAACTTCTGTATGGCTCATATTTAATGCACGATGTATATTACAAAGTGCATTAATATGGCCATACAGAAGTGCATAACCCCACTTGCTTTCGCGAGACAACCCCTTTAATGCAGCAGATGAAAGACAGATCATGCTCACTTCCATTTGAAATCAGAAGATGCCAAGCAGTGTCATGGACCCAGAACTGGCTGAAAGCAGTTAGACTCAGGTACACCCATCTACTGTCTGGCCACATGTGTCTTCATGAAAGAACTGTAGACTAAAAAAACATACATGTTATGTTTGTGTGGGCAAGTGAGCACCAGGGAGCACTAGGGAACACCAGATGAACTACCACAGATTAGAACCTCTCCTTATCTTCTCCTATGGTAAGTGACACAGACCTACCTGTGCCGGGACATCGCCGCAATAATGAGCGTCCCAGCTGTCTTCGGATCTGGGCCCATGCTGCTCCTAGGAACCCATGCACACTGGAAAGGACAAATACACATGCCACCACCGACAGGGACAACCAGACAGAGTAAGAAGACACACAGAGCCCTAATCACACCATACAGCAGCCAAAACACAAGCACTAGTAGCTGATGTTAAAACTATAGATGCCAGGTATTAATTGACATTTTAATCAAAATATGTAAGCTAGTGGGCCACATCATGGCTTCTGGCTATACCGCTGGTCCCTACACTAAACAGGAATCCAGCGACACAACCAAACAAAACACAAACCTTTCTTGCAGCAACCATACATAGAACCTGCTCACACCACCCACAGAGAGAGAATGGGAATAGTGAAAGCTGAACACACCCAGACCTGGGAAGACAGCGTTATGTGAACTGAGCTAGAGTGATTGGCTGACTGGAGACACACACATGCCCAGCTAGCACAATGCCCCACACCTGAGCAGGAAAGCTCTAGGTAATCTGTAGTACCACAGATCCCAGGAGACAGACGTGACAATGCCTTTGACGTAGAAACTAGGCCAAGCAACTCAACTATGCATGAACACATATGCACCGGGGTGCATAAAAATGGCAGCAGGTGTCTGGACTGATGAGTCAAATTTTGAATATTTTGTATAACAGAAGGCAGTTTGTTTACCAAAGGGTTGGAGAGTGGTAGAATAATGAGTGCCTGCAGGCAGCAGTGAAACATGGTGGAGAGCAGTACAAAAATGAGTGTCTGCAGGCAATAGTGAAGTATGGTGGGGAGCGGTATAATAATGAGTGTCTGCAGGCAACAGTGAAGCATGGTGGAGAGTGGTATAATAACGAGTGTCTGCAGGCAACAGTGAAGCATGGTAGAGAGCAGTATAATAATGAGTGTCTGCAGGCAGCAGTGAAGCATGGTGGAGATGATGCTCATCCAGCCTGCCCAGGAGGCCTCGGTGCTGTTGAGTGCTGAGAATGAGACAAGCCGCTACACAGCGAGAAGAGGACAATAAGAGTGAGTGTTTACCAGTAGAGAGTGAGAGAGAGTCTGGATCACAGATAACTTGGACTGTGGATCATCAGGAATACTCCAAGAATCCTCCCTGTTGCACCACTCTAATTTATTGTATGTGTGACAAGTCTGTTGACGTGGATTGGACTCTACTAAGTTACAGTAAACAGACATTACCGACCTTTCCCGGTTTTGTTCAGAAAGTTTCCTTTGTATGTGGATTATTTATTACAACATCAAGAAGATTCAACGCAGAGGACGGAACGGTGGCATCGCGAGTGACAAGAAGATTACAGGTAAGCTCCAGTTACATTTTCCCTGTGACCTCACCCAGCAGTAACTTGGACGGGTCCCGGGCTACCGCCAGGGGAGGAGATGGTAGCGCCACCATGACAAGACCCTTATGTATCCCGCCATCTCCTCAGCTGTGTGCCCACTCCCCAGACGCTGCACAGGCAGCAGTGAAGCATGGGGGGAGAGCGTACAATAATAAGTGTCTGCAGGCAGCAGCGAAGCATGGTGGAGGTTCCTTACTAGTATGGGGCTGCATTTAGCAAATAGAGTTGGGGATTTTGTTAGGTTTAATAGCGTCCCCAATGCTGAGAAATGCATGCAGATACTTATCTAATATGCGGTACTATCATAAATTTATTCTGCTGCAGGACAACAACCCCAAACATGCAGCCAATGTCATTAAAGACCATTTTCAGTATAAGGGCTCCTGCCCACTTGCGTTTTTCTTGCACGTTTTTTTACACGTGATATCGCTGCATTTTTATCACGCAATTGTCAATGGGACTTTCTTATGTTAAAAACGCATCAGAAGTTGGTGCTTTGCAATTTTTGTACGATGCGTTTTTAACATTAGAAAGCCCCATTGACAATCGCGTGAAAAAGACGCAGTAAAAAAGCGCAAGAAAAAACACAAGTGTGCAGGAGCCCTAAAGAAGAACAAGGAGTCTTGGAAGTGATGAGCCCTAATCTCAACATCATCAAATCTGTCTGGGATTGCATGAAGAGACAGAAGGATTTGAGTAAGCCGATATCCATAGAAGATCTGCAGTTAGTTCCACAAGATGTTTGGAGCAACCTCCCTGCCAAGATCCATTAAAAAGTAGAAGAATGGATGCTATTGTGAAGGCAAAAGGGTGGTCACACCAAACTGATGGGATTTGGATTTCTATTTTGTTCAATCTCTTTGAATTTGGTAAATTGACCCAAAAAACTATTAACACTTCTATTTGTGAAAACATTCTTACTAGAGATGAGCGAGTATACTCACTAAGGCACATTACTCGAGCGAGTAGTGCCTTAGCCGAGTATCTCCCCGCTCCTCTCTAAAGATTCGGGGGCCTGCGCGGGTGACAGGTGAGTTGCGGCGGGGAGCGGGTGGGAGGGAGAGAGAGATCTTCCCTCCGTTCCTCCCCGCTCTCCCCCGCCGCTCCCAGCCCCCCGCCGGCCCCCGAATCTTTAGAGACGAGCGGGGAGATACTTGGCTACGGCACTACTCACTCGAGTTATTTGCCTTAGCAAGTATACTCGCTCATCTCTAATTCTTACTTTGCAGCATTTTTCTAGACCTGCCTAAAACTGTTGCACAGTACTGTGTATAATAAAAGACCATCAGTCCTTCTGCAAGCAGCGGAAATTGTGTTTTCATTCCTTTCAGACTTTCCAAAGGGCGGTTTTATGATAACCTGTATCTGCTGTACTATATCTACCATACTATAAAATAATGGCTCTTCAGGGGAGTGGTTTGTGAGTTGGGGGTGGTACATGTCAGATGTGCTCTGCATGTCAGGGCAGGACAACAAGCTGCTCTGCTTTGCCTACGATATTATATACAGGGCGGAAATCGCACGGTAAATACATGCCCCAGATGACGGTAAGTCTTACTATGACTGTGTCCTATATATATTATTTCACTCCAGAAACTACTGCCATATACTTGGAAATTGCTAGCTTAGAGGGTCAATATCCATGCATCACACTTTCTGACTATTGTAAGGCAGTGAAACAGTGTAATCATGCTACGTTTTTTCCTAAAGGGAACGTGTAATAAGTGAAGCACTGAGCTGCAACATGTATCTGCCAACAATGGCTAAAATCGTCATTTCAGGGGTGACTTGCTTAACATAGCTTGAAAGTGCTTTCATAAATGAAATGTCCACTGAATTTAGGAAACCGCTGAATCGTCCACAGCGCAATTGTTTCAGATTGAGTCTATTAATTTCCTCACCTACTAATAACAGAGGGAAACTGTCTGTGCAAAATCAGACGTATCTGAAATTACCTTTTTGTCTAGTTTAATTAAATATTGTTCTTAATAAAAATAATCATTTGCATTTCAGTACGTGGTCTCTGTCTCTACTTTCCAAGTCTTTGAAATTGAAAAACGCAGGCTCTACTATAGCTATAGGGGTTACAAGTGGTAATTATGTGGTGAGAGCACTGTCACAGATTTTGCACTGGGTGAGGAACACTATCTTTTCTCCTTAGGGAGAGCACCAAGAAGGTGAGTGAGGAGACTTATAAGGCCATTCATGCTCCTCTGGGTAATATGCAAATAAGGGAGATGGAACAATACCTCTGCAGCGCCACCTATTGGATTGCAAAATTCCTGCAAGTCAATGTTAGACTCTTTATACAAGCCTGGTCTGTCCGTATTAACAGTGGGGCTGAAAATCGGCTGATTGGTGGGGATCCTAAACAGCTGACCCCCATAATTACCTGAGGGTAGTTCATCATTAGGAAAAATCCCTTTAAAGCTGAATTTACATGGAATCAGCACAGACTCCTGGTTAAAATCTACAGAAAATTCCGCAGTGTGCACATTACCTTATAAAACTGCCCACAACTTAGATTTATTAAAACCGCGCGGGTATACGGGGATCCGCGCCCATAGGGAATCATTGGACAGCCACAGGTAATTAAATACCTGCGGATGTCATTTTTTCCTGGCGCACAGATCGCACGCGCAGAAAAAGCACCTGCAGCATGCTCTATTTCGTGCGGTTTACCCACAAGGACGGCTCCCATTGAAGCCTATGGAAGCCGTCTGGTCCCGCAGCACACCTGCAGCTGTATTTGTGCTGTGCCATGAGACCGCAGGAAAGCGGGAGTTAAAAAAAAAAAAGTGCATGGCGCATGCACGTGGTACACTGCCGGCGTGCCAAGCACATCCAACGGGCTGAAAAAATAAGATCTAGCCGTGACAGAGGGGAGACCCGCAGTGTCCATATAGGTAAGTATAATTTAATTTCTTGGTCTCATGTCTGCGGGGCAGGAGGGACCCACTGCGGAATTCTGCATGGGAAATCCATGCGGGCCCAAATTTCCCCGTGGTCATGAGGCCTTAGTCAATATAATGGGAATCAGATAGCACCACTAAATGTATATAAGTGAATGTTACTATTTAAAGTGGTTAAAATGCAAACAGTTAACAGGTAAATGGTGTAACAGCACACTAAGGGCTCATGCCCATGGCCATCGCGGAATTCCTCCGCAGGAGTACCGCGGTTGTAATCAAAACGCGTCCGCTGGCACTTGCGGAAAAATGTGTGTTTTTCCGCGGTGGAAATCCGCAGGAATTAGAACAGGCCGCAATTTGTTTCCCATGGCGGAAATCCACGGTAAAATTCTGCATGTCGGCATTGGCAGGTTAGCTTCAATAGAACCTAATTGCTGTGGAATTTCACCACGGATTTACTCCTCAGGAACCGCTGCAAAAATATGATCGTGGGCATTAGCCCTAAAAGACTAAAAATATGCCAACACTAAATATGTAAATTTTAACTACATTGCTGCTAAACTTCCTCTATATATAATGGAGGTTCTTAGCATACACATTGATCAAATTGTGAGAGACCACAAGTTGGTGACGAGGTGACCTCATCAGAGGGGACCCTACACCTCTCTTTGGGCCTATTGTTTGGGAAAAGAAACCAGGAAGTGAGGAGCATGGGGTAACGGGATCCCCTGTTCTTAGGATCTGTGGGGTTTCCACCAGTTGGACCTCCACCAATCTATCATTTGTTTCTGAAATTATGACTACTAACCAGAATACTACTTTAAGTGCCAGTGATAAATAATTAAGTTGTTGTTTGGCACTGGACCGAATAGCCCCACCGTACTGCCAACTAGCCAGAGCCTGCTCCCACAATGTTTTTACAAGCAGATTTCACACTGGCAGTACTGTCAGTGTCAGAAATTTCGTAGTCTGATGTCAGGCGCTCTATATGGGCCTGTTGGGCTGTTCCTTAGTAGTTATGGTCCAAGGAACCAACCAGCCAACCAGGATTTCTCATGGTAGAGTCAATAACTAATCAACCCCTGCTTGTGTAGTCTGCTCCTGGAGTCGTGTTATTCTTCCATCTGCCTGCTTCTTCTTACTGATATGTATTTTATTACACATAGATTTATATACAGTATTGAGTACACGTTTTAGGCAGGTGGGGAAAGAATGCTGCAAAGTAAGAATGCTTCCAAAACTAGAAGAGTTAACAGTTTGTTGGTCAATCAAGTGATTGAACAAAAGAGAAATCTTAATCACATCACTATTTGGTGTGACCACCTTTTGCCTTCAAAACAGCAACAATTCTTCTGGGTACACTTGCACACAATTTTTTGAAGGATCTTGGCAGGGAGGTTGTTCTAGACATCTTGGAGAACTAACCACACATCTTCTATGGATGTTGCTCGTTCAAATTATTCTGTCACATGTAATTTTAGGCAAACTGGATGATGTTGAGATCAAGCTAAGTGGGGGTCATACTGTATCATCACTTCCAGGACTCCTTGTTCTTCTCTATGCTGAAGATAGTTCTTAAAGGGGTTCTGTCATTAGAAAAAAAAATCAATACTTACCTATTCCTCCCCAGGTAGTATTCTTACTCACCGATGTTCTCCTGGAGGTGATGTGACCCGGGGGACTAGAGGAGCCAGGAGAAGATTGGTGAGGAGAAGATGCAATAAGTAGACTACCTGGGGAGGGATAGGTAAGTATTGATCATTTTTTTCCAATGACAGAACCTCTTTAATGACATCGGTTGTATGTTTGGAGTCAATCCTACTTCGAATTCCTACTTCGCAGCATTTTTCCATACCAGCCTAAAATTTTACCAAAACTTTTAATAATTAAAATTTCTTTGTAAATTAATTAGTTTTATTACAATAACAAAAAAAACCCCTTAGATTTAGTCTCATATTCCTAATTCTTACGGTGTCTGTTGGAGCGAAATCACCATTAACTTCTCTAGAACAAGATTATTAACAGAGCAGAGATAGAACCACGTTGTGTAAAGAAACTGAAAGTGTAAAAATCCTTTTCCCCCTGTAGATCATCTCTCCTATATTCCTTCTGACATGCATGTGCCCACAGAAATTTAGTGTAATAAAAAGTTGGCCGCCGCACAGATTATACTCTATACTTTGAATTTCCATCGGAACTAAAAAAGTTAAAAAAAATATTTAGATTTAAAGCGACCGCAACAAAATATGAAACTTCCCTAAAGTCAATAGTAAATTGAGATGTAACCAAATGGTGAAGTAACGCTTTCAATGAGCTTCTGTTCTGGGAGATCAAGTTTGTGCTACGCTAAAAGTACAGAGGAAGTGCTATATAATATGAATGGGCTATAGTAATGATATAGGCACTTTACGGGAAGGAGGATATAAATGCTGGCAATGGTGTCCGGGACAAGTTATGGATGGATTAATAAGCCTATGTTTTATCAGCATGGTGCTGGTTCTCGCCTATAGACCTTTTTGACTATGCATACAGTATCACTGGGGCATGTGTATCTTCTTCGTAGCCCACTTCTGCAATGTTTATCCACTCAGTGCTCTTTCTAAAGGGAACCTTTCAACACATTTTAACTGTATTTAATTTGTTACAAATGTAATACATAAAACATAATATAGCCCAGAATGAAAACTGTAGATTCAGCCATTCATCCAGAAAAGTGAGGCTCGCACATGAGATAGCTGTCACCGAACACTCATTCAGCCGAAAGCTTTCTCTCCCGATTCCCCCATGCATGTGTACGCTTGTCTCAGGATATTATCCTACCAAAAGTAAATGGACACGTAAGCAAGAAATGAGAGTTTTATTTATTTCCATATGTTAATACTTAGTGGGGCTCCTTTGGCCCTAATGACATTGGATACTCTCTGTGGCATACTTTCTACTAACGTGTGAAACACCTCAGTTGGTATTTCCCTCCATTCATCCTGCAAATGTCGGGCGAGTTCTCTCAAAGAAGTTGGTCGCTATTTCCTGATCCGATGTTCTAGTTTGTCCCAAAGATGTTCAGTAGGGTTCACATCAGGACTCTGCAGCCAGTCTAATTGTGGAACATCCATATCCTCAAACTAACGGAAACAGTGTTGAATCTGTAACAAGGCGTGTTGTCTTGTTGGAAGTATGGCTGACCATTTCCAAAGTATTGTCACATTGTCAGTGTAGGGGCCCGAATTAAGGGCCCCCACAGCACTTAGGTGACTAATTCTTTCCTAGTGTGTCTTTGTCAGTTTGTGTGTCTTGTTTTATGGGAACTGTCTGTATGTGCCGTTAGCAGATCGTTGTCTGGTGTTTGCAGGTGTGTCCGCTACGCTAACCCACACAGGGTTTTTATCTGTCACTCCCTAGCTGTATCAGGATTGGTTGAGGGGTGGAATTGGGGATAAATTAGAGAGAAGAGTTGGAGTAAGATGGGGGAAGTGAGCCTTGGTGGAAGTCAGCCCCGTGGATGGTTCAGTGGTTCCGTGGCAGATGGCCATTGGAACCCGGTGACCAGTTCACTAAGATGGCCCCCGGTCCTCGTCCAGCTGCAACTGGTTGAAAATAAGTAGTGGAGCCGGCCGCAGCAAGGGTCTTCTCCTACCAGATGGTATCTGAGTAAGGTGAGACCCCACACAACCGGAACAATGAAATGAGCCTGAGTATTGTGAGTGACTTGCAACCTTGTCAGCGAGATGTCAATGTTACTCTGACAAACTCTATCAGTTTCCTCCATTAGTAACCGTTCAGAGCCTGGTTCAGATAACTTAGACTGGCCAGTGCAGCTATATGAAAAGGACATGGAAAAGTAGATGGTAAAAGGAAAAGTTAGAGCAAGAAGGACTGTTGTTAAACCACTGAGTAATCTACTGTTGGATTCTACAGAGTAAAGGAATTGTTTTGTGGATGTTACAATATGCAGTTTGCAAGCTGTAGTAAAACTGTGTACCTCCAGTTTTCCACAAACTGACTTGGCTTGGACTTATTATCTAATAGCGTTACTTTTAGAAGATACTGGCGTCACATGACCACTGCTCTAACCCTTTTTGTCGAGTGATCTGTTTGCTGCAGGAGTCATTACTGATGGCTGGGTGGCCACTACCGTGACACAAACCAAGTTCCCCACTCGGGCCATCCCTGCCATCTTGGGACCACTGCATCGGCAGCACATTATTGTATAGAATGTCAAGGTACACCTCCATGTTCATTGTTTTTGCCATTACAATGATCTGACCGAGACCATGACATAAAACATCCCCAGACTATAATGGAGCCTCCACTCTACTTAACTGTTGGCACAACACACCAAGGCAAGAGGGATTTCAAAGGCATCCTCCACACCCAGGTACGTCTATCTGATATAAAGATGTAATAGCATGATTCATCACTCCATAGAAGTTTCTTCCATTGCTCAACTGTCTATTAACAATGCTCCTTGCACCAGTGTAGACAAGTCAAAGCATCTTATTTGAGAGAAATCACCAGACATTTACAAGATGAATGGAGGGAAATATCAGTTAAAGAATATCAGGTATTAATAGAAAGTAAGCCAATCAGAGTATTCAATGTCATTAGGGCCAAAGAAGCACCATTAACCCTTTCCAATTCAATTTGTATCCTGGTTTTCCTAGGGGGCTTACTCTTTCTGCTTTATACAACAGCGCTATAAAGCCAGTACTACATGAGGTGACAGGTTGGATAGGCTCCAACAGCAGAGAGGCTGGCAGTATACAGTAAGAGAACCCTGACGGCCATCTTCCAAAATCAGAGGTGTACAGCCTTAAATCGTAATGTCTTCAGACAGTGGATTGGAAAGGGTTAAGTATTAACATATGGAGATACATACTACTGTTCATTATTGCTCAGGTGTCCAATTACTTTTTAGTAGGATATTGTAGGTGTCTTGGAAATAGTGAGGGGAGAAAGTTGCCACTAGACACTTTGGCTGAACTCCCAAGAAGAGAAGGATCAGGCAGTTGAAATCCCACTACCTTATTCTTATCTCCCCTGACATCTGCCTTCAGTGGAAAGTCAGAGGGCCACCATAGGCATAAGGTAAGCAGCTGATCTCACTGAAATTGAAAAGTTCAACTCATCAACATCTAATGTGTATGTCTACCCTAGGTGTCATCTGAGCTCCCTTAACCCTTTCCAATCCACTGTCTGACGTCTAAAGAGGTTTTGATTAAAGGGTGTACAGCTCCGATGTCAGAAGACGTCCGGCAGGGTATTCTTACTGTATATTACTGGTTGCTCTGTTGGCGGAGGCCTCTCCAGCATGTCCCATACCGCAGTATTGGCTTTAGCCAGCAGACGGTGCCATTGTATAATGGCATAAAGAGAAAGCCCCCTAGGAAACCCTAAATCCAAAATTGGATTTCAGAAGGTAAATGATCACTGGCAATAGGTACAAATAGGATTTTGTATTTTACAGCTATGTTCTATTTAAACATAAAATAATATATATCTTAAAGAAATCTATCAGAAAATTGCTTATTGCAAAATATGTTGGTGTTTTTAATTTTTCATATTATTATCTGTCTTAAAAAATATAGAAATAATGCAATTGTCCAATTGGTTAATGGGACCTCCCAATTGACTGACATCTACTGTGTTTTAGAAATCACTTTTCAATACTTGTATCATTATTACCTGAGGGAAATATACAATGAACGGTAACACCTCAGAAGAAGCCGGCAGGTGGTCACATGCCATCTAATGTACAGCCAATCACAAGATTTAGTGGTTATTCTTTTATCATCGCTGAAGTCTGTGATTGGCTGAACAGTTACATGCACAAAGTAACTCCAAGTGGCAGGGATCGGAGGTCCAGTGCCAGACAGAGTTCTATTGGAGCAGGTAAGTACCACATGGACCGTGAACAAGTATTAATGAATCTCTTTATAAAGGATTTAAAAAGTTACCCTGAAGTTATATTTATGTGCGTATAAACCATGTAATCTTATAAAATGTTGCTTAAAAGTAGAGTTTTCATTTAAGGAAAATAAAAGTATGATATCCTACCTTATATACATGATTTATAGTCAGGACTAAAAGAAACATAGTAGTAATGAGGCTTTTTTCACACTGCATCAGCATTGTACATTTACTGTATATGAAAGTTCCCATCACAAGTGGTAAATGGAACCACAGACCCCCATTCACCTAACGGAGGCCAATTTGGCCTTGATTTGGCTGTTATCCATTAGGCTTGCCATTTATTTTACTGCATGAAATAACAAAGCAGAAATCATTATTCCAAGCAGAACAATGCAGTAAAAAATGTGTATCAAGTGGCATATTTTTTTACACTGAAAGCCTATGGGTAATGGATGCCACAAAGTGACACCCATTAAAGCGTACCTGAGTCTTTAACAGTTTTCTAAAATATACCAGTTTCTCCTTACCTCCCTCTTATTTGCTGCTATTTGTACCATGCTTCATGTTTCAATGGTCTTCTCAATTTTTCTCTATTTGCAATCCACTTTCATGCAGGAGGCATATAGTAAGGCTAGTATTCAGCCAGTAGTTCCCTGTACTGAATTTCCCTGCTCTGACCTTCCATGCTGCTTTGCATAGTCTATGGTCCAATCAGCAGGGGGACAGTATCTGGATGCCCACCTCTCTGCTCTTCCAAGGCAATTTAGGTATTCTGGCCAAATAGGGAGCAAACTTAATATAATAAGTGTACACAAAAACACAGACAGATACACACAAAGACACACTTTCGCCTAGGAGAGGCCGAGACAGTGGAGATCCTTGTCACAGTGCCTGCAGATCTGTCAGTCTGCAGCCCCTGGGAGCACCTCTGTGAAGATAGCTCCTCCCCTTATTGCTAAGACAATGTCTCTGTGTCCTTGTTACTACAGAAGCTCTGTACCTAGTGGCAGACAGTGGATTGCCGAGAAGCTGGAAGGAAGACCCGTCAGGGCAGTCACTTCAAATGTGATTCACATTGGTAAAACAACATTTTTCATGTAAGTATACTAAAGAAATGATGAGAACAACACAAGCTAATAGATGAGCAGAAGTTGTCTGAAAGGTTAGTGCCCCTTTAAACATATATAACCAAAATTCTCCCAATAGAGTCCTCCTCAGCCAGGCGGTGTGCTGGGTGGTGACTTCTCCTCAGGCTGTGCAGTTGCCAGTGATAGACGACCGCGAGAAATGATGGCAGGCAGCACTGGGATTTTGCTGGGGCTTTCTTCGCTGGTTCCTCTCCTCGTCTTCGCTGAGATGCAGATTTACAGCCGACAGCTGGCTTCTTCCAAGTGGCTGACCATCCTGGGGGGCTTGCTCAGCTCTGGAATATTCTTCTTCTCACTCCCTGCCATCAACTACCTGGAGAATCTGGTCTTCGGTAAAGGTTTTCAGGCCAAGGTGTTTCTGGAAGTCCTTGTCTGCCTCTTCATCGCTCTCTTCGCCTCTGGTTTGGTCCACAGAGTCTACATCACCACATGCTTCATCTTCTCTGTCATGGACTCTACTACGTGAACAAGAGCTCATCTATCGTGTACCAGATGGTGACCCCCACTGTGCCCACTGGGAATGTGTTCGGGAAGAACAAGAAGCGGGCATAACCCCATCATCTACATTCCACCCTGCGCTGTCTAAAAAGAGTCTTGACTTTATAAAAAAAAATTCTCCCAATAGAAACTTTGGGCACACATAACAGGGTTATAGCTATAAAAGTGGTAGAGGTAGTAGTTATACTCGTGCCTTGTCAGAGGCATAACTTAAAGCTTCTGGGCCTCAATGCAAAATCTGTTTGAGGGCCCCCAACTGTAATGTTCTATTCATGGTACTGGGCTTCCTACATGTAGAAGAGAGCACTTATGAGCCCCCTAAGTCTCCTGGGCCCGGATGCAACCACATCCTCTGCATCCCCTATGGTTACGCCCCTGGCCTTGCTGTTTAAAAGCGTCCGAATGCCTCTCTGCCAAATTAGAAGACATCAGTATTATAGATGGCACATGGCACACTGGAGGCCCTGTTGCTCATTTTCCCCTAGGGCGCGGGGCCTATAAGTTGCATCTCTGACTAAGAAATATTATATTGTGCACTTTCATGAATACATTAAGTCAAGGGGAATACAATGTGGGAATTGACTACACATTTCTTTCCCAATGACGATCTTGACATGCAATGAAGGTGCTTAGGTTAGTGGCTACCAATGTGAGATGAGTGGCATTCTTCCTCTTCCGAGCCGTTCAGGTAATCGCCTCCGACCTGATTGATAGTCTAATCCATTTCTGCATAGGAAGCATCTCCAAACCTCCAGCACATCAACCTTGAAATGTATTTCCTCCTGCACCAAGGACAACAAAGACAATATGGGTGGAAGTTATATAGAGCAGATAACCTCACATTTCTTGCAAGAGACGTGACTGCACCATCTACCTAATTTCATAAAGGATTACAACTTGCAGTTTGGAGTGAAATTGTAGTCCCTCTGCAGAAATGAAAGGTCAGAGCAACTGAGATTCAGGTTTAATGACTGAGAGGGGAAAAGATCACTAGTCAGCAATAGTTTTAATTATGGTGATGTTAACATTGACATTTCGTCCAATTAAAGTTTATGAAATGAAAAACACTATGTTATAAAGTAATGTTAAGGGTCACAGACATGCTGACAAAACCAAACAAATTCTCAGTTAATATGCTTCAGAGCTGTTCCTCGGAACCACGGCAAGGTTCAGTATTCTGATAACCTTTACTAGATATTGCCTTGATATACGCAGCAGCTTGATCTAATGCTACTATGACATTTTAGTTCATAATGTCCTTGGTATGCTTCTGCCTGGCTGCTGACTTACAACTATTTAGCCCACTATGGGTTTTTCCTCTTTTATCGCTCTCCCTCAAAATCTTTTTTTTTTCTTTGTGTTTCATCTCAAACTATTAAATAAAAGGTTTTCAGGTTGAACCTTACATCCCCCTTCATCACGAATGCTACCAGTTTGCTACCAGACGGCACCGAGCTTTTAAATGGAAAGTTGATTTAAAAAGGTCAGGACTATTCCCATTCAAACCTGCGATTTAACATTTTAACTATTGTCTCAAGACTGTAACTCTGACTTCAATCTGGGACTTCGCAATATGTTTCCCATAAAGATTAAAGACTGTGATTATTCTAGACGGGGTGCAGATCTCATTTCATTGACATGTACTAAGAAAGTGAATTCAAAGAAAATTGAAAAACAGAAGGACGGTTTGGTGCTCGAAATACCAAAGTCTATAGAATTGAATATATAGAATATAGTTCCCTGGTGCTTAAAGATTGTGGATATCTAAATATACTTAAATATACGTATTTTGAGCTAACAATCATTTTTGCAATCGGGTTTAATTAAAAATCTTGCACCTTTTGTCTTCTGCAGCTTCTACATATCACTGTATACAGAAACAGCAGTCAAAGTCTCAATAGGAGATCCGTCAGTAAGGCTGGACTGACAGCTTAGTTTCTCTTTGCTCTTTCCTCTCCTGCAAATTCTTATCAACTAATTTATGTCCACAACAAAGATAAACTTAATACAAAGTGAAGGTAAGAAGGAATAAAGGGCTATAAACCAATAAGTCATTCCAGCCACACTGACGGATCTTCTGTTGAGACTTACTGCAGTTTCTATGTACAGTGATATGCAGGAGCTGCAGAAGACAAATGTGGCAACGTTTTAAACCCTTTCCAATCCACTGTCTGACGTCTAAAGACATTATCATTTAAGGCTGTACATCTCCGATGTTGGAAGACGTCCGTCGGGGTTCTCTTACTGTATATTGCCAGCCTCTCTGCTGTCGGAGCCGATCCAACATGTCACCTCATGCAGTACTGGCTTTAGCCAGCATAAAGCACCATTCTATAACAGCAGAAAAAAAGTACGTCCCCTAAGAAAACTAGGATACAAATTGGATTGGAAAGGGTTAATTACACACAATTGCAAAAAATGATTGTCAGCAACATTTAAAGGTGGCTTTACGGGGGATAGCTATCGTCTGAACAGTCGCTCACAATAGTTGCTCATGTGTCGGATTGACTGTTGTATGTCTGCTTTTACATTGAGTGATCGGTGTTTAATTTTACAATTATTGAGCAAATTGTTGGAAACATTTAAACAAACCCAAATATTGTTTATCAACAAGTTAGGGGCTTTCACATTTCAACCCCTCTTGCTGTGGTCTATCACTGGCTTGACTGAACAGTCGGTGCTTCAGGCTCTCCAGCCTCACGTTCTTTTCACCTGCAAGGACGTTTTTTTTTTGTAGCCCAGAGATTGAAATGGCAAGTAGTCCTTCAAAGACTAGCTAGGACTGTTTAGTCAAGGATTAGGTAAAGTCCCCTGGTGCAAGCACTAAGTCATGACTGACTCCTAGGGTGACCAAAAACCAGTATCAAGCAGCACTCAGTATATACCCATTCCAGGTGAGGTGGAAGAAGATGCAAGTCACTAAATAAGAGTCTGAACCTCAAAACTCTATATCTAGTCCAAAAATAGTATAAAGGAGTGGAAGCATAGACAATAAAAAATTGAATTAAAAAATATCCTTTATTGCTTCATAGTTTTTAAAAAAGTTAAGCTACGTTTTGGCCACCAGGAGGCCTTTTTCAAGCGTCACGATGTGACTCCTAGGGTGACGTCACATTGTGACGTTTTCTTGGCAGAATGTTTTTACGGGTGGTTTGCCATTGCTTTCCCCAGTCAAGGATTACCCACATGTATTTATATGTTTTTAGGGACCAGCGGCCATTAAGTAGGAGTTCAAAAAGTTTAGCCTTCAGTTGGAGGGGCTTTTCTGTACTCTGTTAACGCCTTAATGTGTAGAAATGTGTTGACTTTATCAGTGTAGAACAGATCATTTTATATTGTAAAAGTACCTTGAAGATCTCCGGCCCGTCACACCTGCATTCACAGAATGACTATTGATCCTGTGTAAAAGCAAGGAAAGAAAGTTGCTGGGACGGCTGTCAGGCGGTTATGCGCCCCGTAGTCATCTCATGTAAAGGTACCCAACATATGTATGGTATTACTGCTTGTACAGATGGTCTAACGAGAATCTTTGGAAATTTTTTTTTTTATATCTGTGACAGAAGAGCAGACAGGGCTTTATAATCATGTGAACTGAAATATCCGCCACCTTTAAAAAAAAAGATTCTACCCTAGGGTTGTCTTTACACAATGTCCCAGTCATCATTAGAACAAAAGAGTAATGGTGTGGACAGCGCCTCTAGAAGGCCAAAATGGCCAGCAGTGCTTAAAGGTGCATGAAGATATAGTAGTGAGGTTGATGTGTAGAGGAGACCCTGTCCACTAAGGGGACATCAAAGTTGAGAGCATGCAAGGAGTAGCATACTGGGTGGCTGGTGGCTTGATACTATCTTGGGTTGACTCACTTCACTATATCAAAACCATAAGAATTCCACATAGGATTCTTTAGAGGTCACCCTGAGTGTTCCATATGAACGGATATGTTCCATACTGATAAATTTGGTAATCTCTACACAAGAAGAGCCACTGGCACACAGCTATCTCATGTACCAATACTAAAAAAGTCTTCCACAATGTGTCATCATAAACACATCATAAACTTGGTGCATGCCATGGAGTGTACTTTTCTACTTAATAAACCTCCCCTACCATGTTGTTTGGAAGTTCTTCGATAGCTCTAGATCAGAATTTAGGAAAATACAACGTTTTTACTGTACAGACCTGATTCTCATCAATACCATTGTAACACAGTAGAATAAGCAGAAGTTGTAACACCTCCATCCAGCCATTGGGTAGAGACCCGGGTGGAATGATGAGTTGCAGACATTCATATGATGGCCAGTTTCATCTTGTGCAGAACTCCTTCGAATCTTCAGGCTTCTGTCAACCTACAAAGAAACAGAACTGATAAATGAGTGTTAGTTGCTTTAAACTTTTCTTTCCTGAAATGATTTCACTTTGAAGTCAACTTGTTTTCTGTCCAATTAAGTGCCCACAGGAAATTCACTTTCTTGTAGGGTTGAAGGTAAAAACAATTTGTTGCTTTGAGTGATTGAATTTCGTTAATCACAAGATCGTCATTTACCTTTTACTAAGAGAACATGTATGTATGTTTTCTGTATATTCAAGAGTAGCCATCCTAAAAATGCTACGTCACCTGTATTTCCTTTCGTACAGCTAATGAGTTGAAAGCTTATGCAGTAGTTCCCTCTCCGAGGATGTCTTCTGTCCAGGTCTTTTCATTTGTTAAATGGGAATTCTAATAAAGCAGTCTACTATTAGAATTAGAGGGTGTTTCACTCAAATTGCAACCCTTATTTTGACTTGTAATTGGGTAGACACAATTGTGTTGACTCAGGTCTTGTTTCTCCCAACAGATATACTTTCCGTCAAGGGGCAGAAAAGGCTGCCATGCAGTTAGCATTTCCAGAGTGGGTGGGGCTCATTTATCAAAACTGTCTAAGAGTAAGGCTGTCCTTGTTGCCCATACTGACCAATCAGAGCTCAGCACAAAATCTGCAAAATATCACTGTATCCCATTAACGTTAGTGTGTGGTGTGCATTGTTCCACTGCCCCATCTTCTTCAATGACACCATCAACTCCAAACTTTACTTGACAATATTCACAGAATTTATGAACCAGTTGGATGATGAGGAGCTACAGAATGGTTACTTCCAGCAAGATGGAGCAATTCATCAAACATCCAACCAGACAATGGCAGAAATGTGTTCTTCCTTTGGGGACAAGATCATCTCAAAGAATCTGTGGCCACCAAGATCACTGGATCATATACTGGCAAACGTTTTCCTCTGGGGCCACTTAAAGAGTAAAACATTTATCAATAAATTCTTCACTGTTGCTGCACTGAAGAATGGCATTGGAAGGAAAATTTTTGCAATCGATGTGGGTATGTTGCAGTACACTTTCAACAGCATTGAGGGTTAAGAAGTGCTTCGAGGTCAGTGGTGGCCGCTTTCAATATCTTATGTGATGACTCTGAGTTCACTAAGAACCAAAGTAGGTGTCAGTATTTACTCTTGTGACATATCATTGTCCTGAACACAAATATTGCAAAATTACTGGGTTGTGCTTTGAATGAAACACCCTGAATTTATCAATGAGCTAACCTGACCATTGAATTTTATGAAATTTCCACTGGCATCCATTCATAATAGGTGCTACTAGCACTGTCAGATTAGCTAATCAGTATTAGCCTTGATGTCCCCTGAAATAACTGTGTGTGATTTTCCAACACAGAATCCATGTTAAGAAGTGACATGTCCCTTTTTTACTTCGTGTGGATTTTAAATTCCCATGCTGAAAAAAATCCACTCAATGTATATTACAGCGCGGATTCGTATTAAAACTAATGAGACTTCTGATGTGGATTTTGCTGTGGATTTTAATGGAGTTAGCGTAGCTTTCACTTCAAATCCACTGTGAAAAACGCCATGTGAACTCATCAGTGAACTAGCAGCCAGGGATATTGCTAGGATCTTAAGAGATAGCGAGCACAAGCCTCAAAATTGATGTCCCCCCTCCTTCTCTCAAACAGTAATCGCCCTTTGTGTCTCCTCCACAGTAATAGTGTCCTCCTAGGTGCCATCCATAGTGATAGTGCCCTCTTCTGTGCCTCCACCCACTGTTAGATCTCTCTCATCTGCTCATGAGTATCTTCATTTCCTAGATGGCAGAAAAAACTGTAAGAACAGCACAGCCTGGAGTCTGACTTCACTCACACATGTGACTGATCACAAGTTCATGACATCATCAAAGATCTTTTCAGATTCTCCAACAGCTCCCCTCTACATGTGACTGGTCACCTAACCATCACACCAAAGATAATTTAGTCCTAAAGATAGTTATTCCTCTGCTTTCCTGCAGCAAACACAGGGTTGCCTCCTTTGACTGTGGGCTGGTCTGGCACGCCCCCCTCCTCATTGCACCTGGGGCACATCTCCTTCATGCCCCCCTAGCTATGCCCCTGGGTCCACATTTTATGGATTTTCTCTTAGGAGTATTTCCTGTTTTTCTGGAGGCAGCATTCTTTTAATTTAAAGTTAGACTCTTTATACAAGCCTTGTAACCATGACTGGGTATTGAAAGCAAAGTCAGACTCCATGCATGAACAACTGTTTCAGGGTATTTGCCCTTCATCAGTGTGCTGCCTTCCAATAGGTGTCACTGTGGAGGTATTATTCCATCTCTCTTATTTGCATATTACCCAGAGGAGCATGACTGGCCTTTTGAGTCTCCTTACTCACCATCTAGGTGCTCTCCCTAAGGAGAAAATATAGCGTTTCTGACCCCCATCCCAGGCCTCTATTTAGCAAAGCCAGACTCCTACTGCACACTGCAGAAGGGCAAATACCATGAAAGAGCTGTCTGTGCATGGAGTTTGGCTTTGCTTTCAATTCCCAGTCATGGTTACAAGGCTTGTATAAAGAGTCTAACTTTGATGTAAAGGAATGCTGACTTCCAATAGGCGGCACTTGGGAGGTATTATTCCATCTCCCTTACTTATCTAAAGAAGATGGACACTTTTCATATTTCCTAACCCGGCATTCCGATTCCCAGTATATTGTCACATTGTGTTTATGGTTTTGGCCACTACAACGGAGACTATGCCTAGTAAATTAACCCCAAACCATAACTCAACTTCCACTGTATTTAACTGTTGGCATAACACACTTAGGCGTTCCTCAGACATCTTCCACACCCAGTTAAATCCATGTGATCTAAAGATGAAGTAGCATGAGTCGTCACTCCACAGAATGTTCTTCCTTTGCTCAACTGTCCAATGATGAGGCTCCTTGCAGCATAGTAGATGGACCGGTGCATTTCATGCAAGAGAACTCGCCACCTAAAATACCAGCTGACGTGTATTAGACGTTAGTAGAATGTCCAGAAAATAACTGATGTCATTAGGGCCAAAGGAGCCCCACTAAATATTAACATATGGAAATAAATACTACTTTTGATTCTTGTTCAGGTGTCCAATTACTTTCGGTAAGCTAAACAGACCTAATTGCCACCAGCCCAACCAATGTGTCAGTCATGTCTTACACTTTATAAAGCAACTTTAAAAAACATGGTGTATTCTGCCATTTGGAGCCACACAGTTGAGCATATTGACAGAAACAAGTTCATTTTCTTTGAAAGTCTTGATATGATATCTCAGACCACCAATAATAAGGTTAATAAGAAGAGGTTGTCTTGGAAACTGTGGGAATACAATGTCACCCTTCCTAAGACATCTAACATAGCAGCATTGAATGACAGTTCATTTAATTAGTCTTCTTGACACTAAAGCTGACACTAGAGCTATTCACCATACGACTGTGACACAATGAAGTCATCCATGAATTTAGAAGTCACGTAATTCAAACAAAATGATCACCTGTGTCAATATGTGTTTGAAATGATTGTTGTATAAATATACCTGAACATGAAAAGTAGGAGTCAGTTTTCTGACTCTATAAAGACAAAATAGTACTCCAAATAACCCGTAACAAGGTTTTTGGAAGATAACAGTCAGCGGATATAAAAAAAAAATTTGGAACTCATCGAATTTACCCCAACGAATACATTTGGAAAATGTTCAAATCAAGTTTTTACATTAAACATTCCTTTCACGTTTTGCATATTGTGTTTTAATTAAGTTTAAGAAAAGAAGCAGAAGCAGTAATCAAAGCATCATCTATGATACAGACACTCCTTAAGGAGGATGGGGTCATCGGAAATTGACCTCGTTTTCATGTTACTTTTTTTTTTTAACTTTCAGTGATTTTTTAATTGGCATGGAAAAATTAAGGAAGTTAAGAAGAAATTATATAAATATGATTTCTTCTTAATATGTGATAATATTTAGCAGTTTTCACTTTGGCCACTAGGCCTAATAATAGTCTGAGACTTTCTGTTCGGTTCAGCAGCCTCAGCGATCATAGAAACAGTTGACTGGAAGGAATAATTGATTTCTAAGGAAAAGTGTTGTGGTGAGCAATGCAGACATGTGCCTGTCCAGCTTCGGTTTGAAGACTTCCATTGAAGGAGAACTCACTACCTCCCGTTGCAACTTGTTCCACTCATTTATCACCCTCACTGTCTAATACATAATCTTTGTCTCCTCCCGTTCACTTTCATCCCATTGCTTTTAGCCTTTCCTTGGGCAGATGAGAATAGGGCTGACCCCTCTGAACTGTGTCAGACTTTCAGATATTTGTAGACAGCTAAAAAGTTTCTGTTTAGTCTTCTTTTATGCCAGCTAAACATTCCTAAATCCTTTAACCGTTCTTCTTGGGGCATGGTTTGCAGACCACTTACCACCCTGGTAGCTCTTTTCTGAACTTGCTCCAGTTTGTCTATGTCTTTTTTAAATTGCAGTGCCCAGAACTGGACATTATTCCAGATGAGGTCCGACTAAGAAAGAGTAGAGGGGGATAATTACCTCACGCAATCTAGACTCTATGCTTTTCTTAATACATCCCAGAATTGTGTTTGCCTTTTTTACTGCAGCATCACACTGTTGACTCATGTTCAGTCTGCGATTTATTAGTATACCTAAGTCTTTTTCAGATGTGCTGCTTAGCCCAATTCCTCCCATTCATTTTTCTTGCCCAGATGTAGGACCTTGCATGTCTCCTTGTTAAATACTATTCTGTTGTTCGCTGCCACCCACTATTCAAGCTTTTGTAGACCTATTTGAATCCTCTCTCTCTTCTCCAGTGTTAGCTACCCCTCCTAGCTTTGTTTTGTCAGCAAATTTGATCAGTTTCTCCTCAATTTCCTTATTTACATTATTTATAAAAATGTTGACCAACACAGGGCCTAGGACAGAGCCTTGTGGTACTCCACTTGACGTATTTTTCCAATTGGATATGCAGCCATTTATGATCACTCTTTGAGGACAATCACTGAGCTGGCTGTAAATCCACCTAACAGTTGCCTTGTCGATCCCATATTTGGTCATTTTTTCAATATGGTTGGTATGTGATACTTTGTCAAATGCTTTACTAAAGTCAAGATATACTATAGCTGCAGCATTTCCCTGATGAACCCAGTCAATGATTCTGTCATAAAAGGAAATTAGATTAGTCTGGCACGACTTGTTTATTACAAACCCATGCTGGCTCTGCTTAATTACTCCATTCTCATCCAAGTACTTGCATACATGCTGTTTAATAATTTGTTCAACAATCTTTCACAGCATAGAAGTCAGGCTCACAGGCCTGTAGTTTCCTGTGTCCTCCTTCTTCCCTTTTTGAGGATAGGGTCAACATGTGCCCTTTTCCAATCTTCTGTGACTTTTCCTGTTCTCTGTGAATTTTCAAAGATAATGGCAAGTGGTTCAGCTATTACCTCTGCTGTTTCCTTCAGTACCCAGGTATGTAATTCATCTGGCCCTGGAGACTTGAATTAATTTAAGTCAGGTTAGTGTTCCCTCTCCATCTCTCTGCTTATGGATTGTCTGAATTCTGGTATCCCTTCAATAGCACAGGGAAGATCAGCTGATGTTACATTTACTTTCTAAGAGAAAACAGATACAAAATAGAAATTTAAAAGTTCGGCCTTCTCAACATCATTTTTAACCAATTCACCATTTTCTTCCTGTAAGCATCCTATAGGATCTTTGCCTTTTTTTTGCGTTTGATATACTCCCAAAATTCTTTGAGTGTATATCAAAGGCAAAAGAAAAGTCAAAGGGAGACGGCCAGCTGTGATCATCACCTGTTATAAATTCTGGATCCTGTGTTATCTATATCCCTGTCCTACAGTAGCTGATTCTTTCCTTGCTGCTTCTTTCACTAAATATTAGCTCTACCACATTGGAGTCATTGCATAATAAAGATGGGGCTATTGGCTGACACAAGCTAATGCAGCACTGTCTCAGCCAAGCAAGCAGCACCTCAAGCCATGATGAGCCAATGCTAAGTGTACATCATGGTTCTTCTCTGCTGTCTACATGGGCGTTCAGCTGCACTAGCAATGCCCATTACAGTGTGTGAAGTTGCCTTCCAGAACCTTTAAAGAGGATCTGCCCCAGTATACAAGTTAAAGGGAGCTTGTCAGGTCCTTAAAGGGAATCTGTCAGCTACATTGAGTCCTATCTGCTATACTTATCCAACTTATCAGCTCAAAATAGCTGATACGCTGAGTCCAGAGATGTAATTTTATACTTATCTTCCCCACTATTCCCTTGGTGTCAGCTGTCAAATCTGCCACTGAATGCTTCCGACGGACTACATTGGCATGCACACAGAATGAGAGGACTACCTAACATGCGCCTATGAATGCATTACGGCAGGGGGTTTGAGGTATGACAGACTGGAAATGCCGGGGAAGGTAAGTATAAATCATACAACCCCAAAATCAATATGTCAATTGCTTTGAGCCCATAAGCTTAACTTATAGGGCTTCAAATAGCTGACAGCGTCTCTTTAATGGTTCACCACATGCAGGCAGCACAATATAGTGCAGACACACTCATTGCATCAGTCGATCACTTATACCAATCAGGTCAGCAGTTTTGTAAAACTTGCTTTTGAACCAGCACGCAGGGAGAGACTGTCAATCAGCAACGGGAGGGAAGGAGAAGGCAGAGGGAACAGGATTATATGAATATTAATGAGCTGCATTGAACTCATCTCTACCCTACAATACACTGTTACAAAAGTAAGTTTTACAACACTTCTCTACTCCTTGAAAATCTCTTTAAAGGCTTCTACCCTGTTGGCCAAAAAGCATAATTAATTCAATTCAATGTTGTTACATTGTAAAATAGAAAAAAAAGCCTGTGAAGGCGGCTGTGAATACTTTTAATAGGCACTGTATATATTAAAGCAATTGAAACAATTACTCATTACAAGCAAATAAATATTTACTTTTCGATTGCGAGTGCCTGCAGAAAAAATGCAGATATATGTAATAAAAATTAGAGCTTACTAATAAAATGCGCTTATTTTTAGAAAAAATGGCCGTTCTATCGCATTCTTCAGGGATGCCTCTTAGTTCGTAAATCAAATTAGAATGGAAGGAAAGTCAAATCCATGAAATATATTCCAAACCTTTTGTTCCTAAATTGTGGCTACTAATAGTCTTTTTTATTACTTATTCTAGTGTTCGAGTCTCTACGACTCTTACAGCTCATTATTTTAACCATTTGTGCCCTTGCCTTTCTCACACTGTTCATTGCATAATTAAATTAAGCTTGGGCATCTGGCTTGGAAAATATTTGACCACAGGGAATTAAAATGGATTCTGAGCAAAAACAACCTATGGTTGAAAGGGCTTGAAAGAGTAGTCTAACAAATCAAGTACAAACATTAAAGGGAAAATGGAGGGTATGACCTTTACCGCATGGATGAGAAACCTGGAGCTTACATACAAACACATCGGATTTTGACTACATTTTGATTTGTGTTGGAGCATTAGTCTTTGCGATAAAAAATAGAATTTTATATTTCATGCGAATTTTCAGTAATATTTTAAGTTTCTTTCTATTATTTGCATAATAGAACACTTTTATAAAAGTGTTGAGTAGCCAAGAGGTTACCATCGGTGATATGACACACATTTAATCAGAGCATAGTTATAGTACTGGCATATAGACTTGTAAAGTTTTGTACTATATCATCAAAACCCATGAATGGATGAAGACTCTTGGCCAAACTCGCAAGTTTTTTAAAATTCTTTTTTTTTTAAATTAATTACTTCTAGTTATAAGGCCTCCTGCACACGGGCGTATTTGCTTTGGGGAAACCACGGTGGGCATCCGCCTCCGGACTCCGCAGAAAATACAGCCCATAGTATTCAATGGCAAAACGGCATTTCATTTCCACGAGCGGAAATTGGTTGCGATTTTCCGCTCGCGGAGAATAAATCGCAAGCATGAGGCCAGCAAGCACTACAATTTTGTGCGGGTTACACATGGCTGGCTCCCATTGAAGTCAATAGAAGCTGTCTGTCCTGCGGCACTTCCGCAGTGAGCCCTGTGGAAGTATCACAGGATACGCGTCACCCCACCGCCACCCCCCAGCGCTGGTGGCTACTGAGCATGCATGACGGAGTCCCAGTCGGCACATTTGCAGCGTGTGCAGAAGCTGTCGGACAGGTGAGCTGGGGTCACCGGCCAGGCACCAGGCCGAACGCCACTGCGGGAATCCCGCATGTGAGGTGCAACCCACTGGTGTGCCGGAGGCCTAAAACTAATATTTTTAAGGCCGGCTCACACAAGCTTATTTTCAGCATCCGGGCTGCAAGTTCAATGTGTGTGGCACATAGCCACTGGATGATGACATCGCCATGTTCTATCTTGGCATGCATGTGCACGTTGTATGTGCCAAGATAGAATATGCTGCAATTATTCTTGTATGCACAATATACACAATTTGTGTGAGCGGCAACATGGCCACCTATGCAATATTGGTACAGTGTATTACGCGAAACCCACAAAGCCTGCGCACATAATATGCAATTACCATACACTCGTGTGGTCATTGATTTTATGCCAATTTTTAGCAGGAGTAAGATGGGAAAAGATGTAGCAAATATATTAAGAAGTGTATGCTTATTAAAGGCTACGTACACCTTTTCAATCTTTTTATTTTTTTGCTTTTAATTAGAGATGAGCGAGTATACTCGCTAAAGGCAATTGCTCGAGCGAGCATTGCCCTTAGCGAGTACCTGCCTGCTCGAGACGGAAGGTTGGGGTCCCGGCAGCGGGCAGGGAGCTGCGGGGGGGGAGAGCGGGGCGGAACGGAGGGGAGATCTCTCTCTCCCTCTCTCCCCCCCGCTCCCTCCTGCTGACTGCCGCTACTCACCGCTGCCCCGCGCCGGCACCCGAACCTGCAGTCTCGAGCGGGGAGATACTCGCTAAAGGCAATGCTCGCTCGAGCAATTGCCTTTAGCGAGTATACTCGCTCATCTCTACTTTTAATCAATCACTTTTGGAAATGAAGATGTTTTGCAATTAATTTTCAATAAAAATTTCGGATTGTTTGATTTCTTTGCTTGTATTTCTTTCCAAGGCACTGCAGACTGCAGGACCAAAATCTTAGCAAATTTTGTCAATGTCGGCAGATGGTGGAGTTCCGTAGGAAAGCAGAGCAAAGAATCCTACTATTACAGAGGGCCGCAATTCATTCTGGGTTAATTACTCCCTAAATTTATCTGTAGTCTATAAGAACAGGAAAGGAAAGAGACAGGCTATGTGGATGATATATGAACCCTACAGAAATGTTGGCTGCGGGATTCATGCAGGTAGTCCATATTTTGACCCTATAATAATCAAGTTCAGTATCTGGACATTGTAGCTGTAATAGGTAGTGGTGAAGAAATCCTCTATCCACAGGTCCTATTTAGTGGATGAAGGAAATTAACCCAAGGAGGAGATGAGAGGCCAGCAAGCACTACATTTACTTATCACAGGTGTCTAGTTATGCTATTATTAACCAGCAACTGAATGGACCATACTATGAAGCCTTCTCACTTTTATGTTCACCTCTAGCAGGGCAGGTCTGAAATAGTACTGTTTAAGTAAATACTACATGTATAGCAAAGTTTAACTTGACTATGATAAGTTTCTGGCCAAGTTATCTTGATATTGAAAAGCTATTGCTATTTATTACAGCCAAACTATTGTAAAACAATTGAAAGTGAATGAAAAACTTTTGCACCTAAAGTTATCATACAGTCAAGTCAAGCTTTCTAAATCTGTAACTTTGGGGCAGTTATGACTTCATCTCTGATTTTTTTTCTTAGAGCAACAAAAATAGCCAGTAGCCACTAAGAAATTCTACCAAAGGTTAATACCACCATAACTAGCCATCTAGTAGAGATGAGCGAGCACGCTCGGTAAGGGCAGTTACTCGAGCGAGCATCGCTCTTCTCAAGTAACTGCCTTCTGGTCTGAGCAGGCTCTGGCGGGTGGTGGGGTGTAGCGTGGGGGAGAGAGAGAAATCTCTCTCACTCTTCCTCCGGCTCCCTTCCGCTCTCCCCCACCATCCCCCGCCCCACCAAGCCTGCTCGGATGAGAAGGCAGTTACTCGAGAAGAGCGATGCTTGCTCGAGTAACTGCCCTTACCGAGCGTGCTCGCTCATCTATACCATCTAGGATAGGAGGACAAAATTTTGATTATCATAGGGTCAAAACATAACTTTTATGGCTGCATTAAATCAGAAGTGAGCCCCATAATTGGAAAATGAAAAAAATAATGCATTAGGTGGCATCCTAAAGAGATTTCAAACATTTTGCAGTTTTCAATTACCATATACTCGAGTATAAGCGGAGCCAATAAGTTTTACCACAAAAAACTGGTAAAACGTATTGACTCGAGTATAAGCCGAGCTATATTCGAGTGTATACTAGATTTAAAAAAAATGCAATACTCACCTCCCAGCCGGTGTCTGTGTCCCCAGCGTGATGGTCTGCCTGGCGGTGCAGCAAACCGCTTGAGAATTCTTCCCGCTGTCATCTCCCTGCTCGGCTTTGAATTCCCCCGCCACCAGCGCTGTGTAAGTAAGCACTGTGATTGGATTGAGCGCCAGCCAATCACAGCCAGCGCTCAATAAACCAATCACAGCCATTCAGTGATGTCATCAACTGAATGGCTGTGAATGATTGAGCTCCAGCTGTGATTGGCTGGTGCTCGATCCAATCACAGCCAGAGAATTCAAAGCTGAGCAGGTAGATGACAGGAGGGAGAATTCTCAAGCAGCTTGCCGTACCACCGGGGAGACCATCGCGCCGTGGACACAAATGCAGGCTGAAAGGTGAGTATTGCGTTTTTTGTTGTTGTTTTTTTTTACCTCACTCGAGTATAAGCCGAGGGGGGCTTTTTCAGCATAAAAATACTCGAGCATATATGGTATATTCCTTTTTCCATATATTTTCTAACCTCATCTAACAGCATTGCTCCGATCAGACCAAAAACTCATTTGGCATTACAAAAGAACTACTAAAACGTAATCCATCTTCTTTTCTGTTAACAATGTCATTAAATAAGACTCACATTAACAAAACGGTGTAATGTAACATCTTGCAGAAACAGTCAAAGAATTAAGAAATCTGACCAGGTTACAAAAACATTTCCTAATTAATTTAAAGTAATTCTGAGTAATTGTAATGCGGGCCATTCTTTACTTTTACTACTATCTTTCTAATCCAGCAATAATTTATCATTAGTATTTCCTGTTCTAGTTGACTGCATGCATTGAATCATTCATTGTCATTTCATTTTAGGAAATTAATCCTTGAACGCTTTAAAAAAAAAAAATCAAAAATTAATCATCGATGTATCGTATTACATATTCAAAGCTATTATTATATATATAAGAAAAAGTACACAGTGGAACAATTATCATAATTCATTTAGTGCCAGATGCCAAGAAAGAATGAAATCTTGTTTTGTGCACTGAAAAATAGAAGACAAATGGCAAATTAATAGAACCTAATATCAGAATCTCCGATAGACAATGGGCCATTCTCTATCATTCCGCAGTGTTATTCCATGACTATTTTAATAGTGGTTGCACACATGCTAAATCTTTAACTTCAAGTGCCCTTCTGTGTTGACCAACTAAAATATTAGCAAAATAAATGTTTTATGGGGTAATGTTGGCAGGAAACCCAAACGAAACAGGTGGTATTGTATTATTTCAATATAACATAATGATACAGCCTGGCTCCCATCTGTACAGCGTGCGGTTGTGTCTACTTAAAGAGTATGAAGCGGCTAGAGTATGCACCGGGGATAACGTCAGCACACAAATAAGCTATGGGCTGGCTACTAAACACAATAATAATCCCGTTTCTAGGTCCTCAGGGTTAAATATTAGCTTGTAAAATTTACATTTCTTCATAAAATATTAAAAATGTAGAAAGGCGGCATATCCGATGCTGTGTGAGTCATACACAACCGTTTCGAGGAGATTTAACCATAATTCATCAGTAATAACATCATCAGACAAAAAAGTTTCACCGGTGGCTGTAAAGGTCTATAGGCATTGGCCCAGTAGGGTGTTGATAGGAAAGTGGGGTCTTGTTTTTTAATATATGGATTATATGAATCTATAAAGTTAAGTTTTTAGTATATTAATCAAGATAAACAATGAAACATCAAAAATAGTTTATATGTAAAGAAAATGATTGATGGATCTGGAAGGTTTATCTCTAACACGTGGAGTTTATATTGTAGGCTGAATAATGTACATATAGAAACTGATAACATAATTGACATAATTGGGTTTATTTACTAAGGTTACAAGAGAGGCATGTGTGGCGCAGAGTGTACAGGCAGCAGAAATACAGTCCTAAGCTCTCGCTCACGACCTGAAGGTTGCAGGTTCAAAGTTTGCTTCAGGTACCTGGCTCAAGCCACTTGGTTCAGGTAGCCGCCCTAAGGTTTGACTCAGCCTTCCATCCCAGCTTGGTGAAGGGTAAAAGACGACTGGGGAAGGCAATGGCAAACCATCCAACAAAAACAGTCTGCCAAGAAAACAATGTGACGTCGGCCTAGGAGTCAGTCATGACTCGATGCTTGCACCAGCAATTCTCCACTTGGGGCCGGCAAATTGCAGCATGTTGTGATTTGCAGCAATTCTCCGCGGTGAGCCTATCTGTCAGATAGGTTCAGTGCGGACAACCGTCAGCTGGCTCCTGCTCCCTCGAGGCGGCTCCTGCGGTAGAGATCCACTGTGGGATATTGCAACGCACATGTGCAGGCAGCCTCAGGGCTTTTATCCACTAGCGTTTTTTTTCGCAGCGATTTCGCTGTGTTTTCTTTTTTACATATCAATGGGACTTTCTAATGTTAAAATCACAAAGCACAAAAAATGCAAGTTTGCGTTGCTGTGATTTTTGTGTATATATTAACATTAGAAAGTCCCGGGGGGCGGAGCTAGCCGAGCAGGAAGAAGGACGCAGCCTGCTGGGCTCCTCAGAGAGGCAGCAGAAACCGGGGTTTTTCACCTTCCCTGTGCACTCGGGAAACCAGACTTTCATACTGCTGCACTCCTCTCCCTGAGAGGAACAAGAGGACACCGCTCCGGACCAGATCGGTAAGAACCGCAAATCGGGGCCTACTTTGGCGGCCCCATCCCCGGCCTAGATTTCTGGCCACCACCGTTTGGCACGGCCCACAAGAACCCCCAGCGGACCTACTAGCGGGGACAGAGGGGGTGCCGCTACCACCATTGCCCCCCTCCCCCCACGGGCGGCGGGAAAGTGGAGGAATGGGCGAGCACAACGTGGGCACTGCAGCCCCTACCCCCACCCCCTTCCCACCTCAGTTGCCATCAATAGCCACAGCCCGGATCCGGGGACGGTGGGGAGTGAGAAGAGAGGACAGAGCCCTCCTGATTGCAGCAACCCCGAAGGGCCTGGACACTCCTGGCCTGGGACGGCCGGAGGGGGCATCAGCTAGTGGGGTCATTGAAGCCAGCAACAAACCGGTGAGCAAAGGGGCCTGATAGAGACACCTGAGAGCAACCACATAATGCAGCCCTAGCTCGGCATATGGATATTAACTGGGTGCCGTCACCAACTTCCCCCCTCATCTGGCCTGACTTATTGCCCCACGGGCAACCTCTCCCCCCGGTCCCTTCTCCCCCTGAATTGCGGAGACCGGAGTGGGGGACAAACAGAGACAATCACTTTAAGTGCGACCCCGAGATATGGGGACACCGGGTACACCCACAAAAGTTGACTAAGCCTAGCCACTGAGGAGCTGAGGTGCAAAGTGCCCAAAATGGGTACTTAACTCTTCACCATGTGAAAGGAGACCCCTGAGACCCATGTGGTCATCCACAAACAGACCGGATGAAACACCGCACAGAAGAATAATCTTGAGTTAACAGTGTTCAGCGAAGTATTCATATCTAAAGCTACAAAATGGTGAAAATTGGGAAAGACAAAAACAAGGAACACGCAGACACACCGAGGGCCAGTAAAAATACCTTAAAAAAAAACAAAAACACACAGCTCCCCGGCGGCACAGAGATAGAGAACCTCTCAAGAAAATACAGCCAAACAACACATGGAGAACTCAGATATAGAAAGTGCTTCTATTACTTCAGACCACAATGATGACCCAGACAAGGATCCGATCTCACGTTCTTTCCTTAAAAAAAATTCTCACCCAGGCAATCTCCCCGATAATGAAAGAACTGGCAGACATAAAATCTGAAGTCAAACAAATCGGCCACAGAGTCGAGGACTTGGAGAATACACAACAAGAACTGATACAACATAACTTAGCCCTCCAATCCACTCTAACGGAGCAGCAAGATCAATTAAACCACGCGATGCTCCTAATTGAAGACCAACATTAGAAAGTCCCATTGACATTTGGAAAAAAAAGGCAGCAAAATCGAAGCGAAAAAAAAAAAACGCTAGTGGGTAAAAGCGCTAAGACTGCCTAGTCTAAGTTTAGACCACCTATTAGGCCACATCCCTTTTTCAGACAAGTTGGAAAAACTGTCCAAAAGTGTTGAAAAACACATGATAAATGTGGCGTTTTCTAACTCATCTTTTGAATAGTAAATAGGCCGTAATGTGTGTAATATTACATTACCTCCAGGTCAGCACTAAATCACACTATAGCCAGCAACACATTGTCGAACCACTATAAATGCAATACCCAATATTTTATCTAATCACCATAATAAGTTTTTTCCATATGCAGCAATATATGATTCTGTAACCAGCACTATCTTTAAAGGGGTGACTAGTGAAGACAACGTCTTTTGAAACTGATGCTGATTCAACAGTCAGGTGATCGCTGCAGCACCAGCTTCTGTAAGGGTCTAATTATACCATGTTTGGGTTGCCTGTTCAGTGTATGCAAATAGAAAACTCCTGAGGCTGAATGCACTGAATGAGTCTAGGGACCAAATAGATGCCAAAGGAGTGTCCTTGGGGTACTTTAAGGGCCTATTGACGATGTATACCATTGTCTAGCATAACAGGGCATATGTCAGGCCTTTGCATTCAAAGCATTCACCCGTAGATTTCTACAATATTTGTGGCAATTGGAAAATTAATTGTGGTTTTAAAGGGTTTATTAGGTAAAATAACTTTTTGGTATTCCGCTCAGCTTGGGGAATAGAATAAAACAATTCATACTCTCCTCACCCAAATCCCCTGCCTTTCTCGTTCTACCAATGCATAGGCTCCCACGTCTCTTTACTTCCTACTGCAGCAGTGATGACATACTGGCGGAGGGACATGTGATTGCTGCAGCTAATCACCTGGTGACTGTCCGCAGTAGTCATATGTCTCTGGTGTTGGTGACATCACCGCTGTATCAGGAAGTAGAGAGCAACAGAGGGTAAGGCACCAGAGGAATAGGAGCAGCAGGGAATTAGGTTAATTAATGAAGGCAACCTCTTTTGCAACTTTAGCCTATTCATCAATCAGCTGATCACTGCAGTTCTAGTTTCTGTAAGGGTCTATTCACACCATCTTTGGTTTGTCCATTCAGTGTATGCAAATGGAAGACTCCTGAGGCTGCATAAGTTTAGGGACCAGATAGATGCCAAAGGTGTTTCCTTGAGTGCCTTATGGGCCTATGGATGATGTATACCATTGTATAGCAAGCAGTGACATATATCGGGGCTGGTGATTGGCTGAAAAGGGTGACATGTCACTGGTTTTGGTGACATCATCGCTGCAGCAGGAAGTAGAGCACAATGGAGGACTAGGCACTAGCAGAATGGGAGTAACAGGGGATTTGCTGAGGTGTGTATGACTTTTTGATGTTTTTCTAGCAGTGAGAGTTTTAAAAAATGATTTTGCTTAGGCCCCCTGTCCATGGGTGTTGCGGTATCCCGTGGACAGGGGACCTTGGAAAGCACCTTTAATACATCTTAAGTCATGGAGATTCATTTTTTCGGTGAGAAGACTTCCTTGTAATCCTATAAATGGATTGGCTGGATCTATTAGAGCTGCACTTCATTAGAAGTTCATTGCTCTGGATCCTAGAGGGGGAGCTCCAGAGCAGAGTAAGTGATTGTTATGGTGCTGTAGGCACCGACAGAGAACATGTGACTGTGTAGGTCCGGTACTTTTGTTTCAAAGTTGACAGATTGGCTGCACTATCTATGGTCTTGTGATTTGGGTATTTAAGCTGGCTGCTCTGTGTAGTGGATGTAGGATATACATTTGTTCAGTGGTCTTGCTTAGTGCTAGGATGTGTTAATCTTTGAACTTCTCAGTACGTTCTTGCAGCTTCTGTTTATACAGTTTGGACATTAGACTATGTCTGTTAGTTCTGTCTTTGATTCTGTTTGTTATTGCTTATACTCTGTCCTTGGGTAGTCTGTTATGCCTGCCTTGTCCTGGTCTATTCCCTTATGTCCATATTAACCCTTTCCAATCCACTGTCTGACGTCTGAAGACATTCTGATTGAAGGCTGTACAGCTCGATGTTGGAAGACGTCCGGCAGGGTATTCTTACTGTATATGACTGGCTGCTCTGTTGTCAAGGGGCCTCTTCAGCATGTGCCATACGGAAGTACTGGCTCTAGCCAGCAGATGGTGCCATTGTATAATGGCAGAAAGAGAAAGCCCCCTAGGAAACCCTGAATCCAAAATTGGATTGCAAAGGGTTAAACCTAGGGACAATAATGGAATCTATATAGATTCCAGCCGTAGAGTTGCCCTTATAGGGGTGAATGTTCCGCTTTTTGGAAGTTCCAGTCATATCAAGATCTAGGGTCCACCAAGCTTATTCCCAGTGAGGGATCTTCAGTTTTAATATGAATAAAGTTTATATAAAAAGTGACTTGACGGGCAAGTCTGCTGAATACATCTACACAATAACGTGCATAAGAACTCTTGCAGCACGTAAAGTGTGCCTTTCTCAAGCAGCCTGGGAACCAGCTTGGTGGACCATTTTTTATTCTAATTCTGGTTAAAGAAATCCTTACAAGTGCGGAGAAACTTTTTTCTTCTGTTTTCACAACTTTTTGTATTCACCCACACTCTGAAGGTGTTGGGTTTGGATTTCTCCAGCTGCACTCCATTTTCCCCTATTTCCTTTGGGTTGTACGGTCTCCATCATCAAAGCATACAAAGATTCTGGGGCTGGGTCCCCGAGCAAAGACCCCCCCACCCCCCGCAGGCGCCGGGTAAGCCGTTTTTCTTTATATATGCCCTTAAAACAGATTCATTACTTCTTGTGTAGGCGCTATCCCTAAATATACACTAAAAGTAGACGTAAAAAGGCTTTAGAATACTTAACAAGTTTAGTGCAATGTAGTCTCGTTTTCTGCCACAGTATAGCTCATAAATATTCAAATCAGTTGTAATACGGACTACAAGGCTACAAAAACCTTCTACCAAATAACCTCCCCATTATACTTTCGCAGCAGGGGCTACCTTTATAGGACATATAACGTAGCTAGATGTTGTAAATACTATTGGCCACACATAATAATCAGATGCCGGTTGGCGATGGTCAATCTGTTTCCAATTTACTAATTAACTGGAATATTTAAAACTAGAAGTCTACCATTGTAAAGTAGCGGCTTTGTGTGGAAAAGTGGCGGCTGTGAGTTACTGCTGTATTCTGTGTGTGGTAGCTCGGGAGGGCATTATTTTTCAGAAATGTGTTTATGAGACCATAAAAGTAATTGTGTGCTGAGAACTGTGTGGAATCTGGAACAGTTAATAAACACTGAAAGGAGTTTATCCACTTCACAGTAAACTTCTCTTTTATTAATCAAAATCTGATTTAACTATGTGGTTAATTACTGTTGTGCAGGTTTTATCAACTTTGTGCTTTATGTTGGGTCTGCCTCTAATTAAAGTCTCTTTTTCTTGTTTCTGGTGAAAACAAAAGTAAAATGCAAGTTGCAGAATAGCTTTTTATACCCTTTTTATGACTTGAATTAAAATGTCTCAGTGCTACTTGTAGCTGGAAGCCCTTCTCAAAAGGAGTATTTAATAATACGAAGCAGATAGTTGTCTCCGTTAGCAAGCAAATTCATTAGACATACATTATTTCCATATTTGTATCCTATTTTGGGAAAGGCTAAAGTTTTAAACACTTATGATAGGAAACAGTTACAAATCAATAATGAATGGCCTATAACTAAAACTGTTCAAAACCCAGGAAAAATGTGGCTGTGGTTGGTCAAGTGCTGCAATGGTCATACATGGTGACAGCTTGGGGGTACATTCACATGTAGCATGAGTGGTGACTTTTTTTTCATGCAGATCCACACAAAAGCGTGCAAGAAATAGTGTTTCTGATCATGATCGCCGGGTGATAAAGTTGCGCCGATTTTTGCCAAATAAGTTCCAATCATCCCGTTTTGATTTTTAGCAAGAATTACCAAAACAGGTGTGTTGGCTTGGCATTGTTGCCTTGCAGAGCTGGAGTTTTAGGTTTGAATCTGACCTTGATGGGGATTTGAACTTGGACCAAGGCACCAGTGCTAATCACTGAGCACTAAGGGCGGCTATTGCCCCACCCTATATCCACCTGGCGCCCCCGTACAAGCTAGTGGCTGGGGGGCTGCATGATTTACACATAGCTAAGGCTGACCATGGACATGTCATATACAGATCACAAGGGCTAGGATTTGATAGCCCGTTCTCAGTATATGAGACATGTGTCTTGCACTCTATTGGATGTAGCAGTCATTTGGGTTTACAAGTATGTTGTCACTGCAGACAATGTGAACAAAGACCATCAGGGAGAACCGAAGCAATGACGCTGGAGTAGTAGGCAATTGGGAGGTAAATACCACTTAATTTAGTATTTTACAGCATCCCCCCACTTCCCAGTTTTTAATACTCTGGCAAACCCTTTAAAACCTAATAGCCTAGACAGTGGTCAGCAATGGAAACGTGGTACACAACACCGGAAATCAATAGATAATTAGCCCTTGGATGGAAAGCAATACTGAGCATGAATACCATCAAGAAAAGTGAGACTATCAGAACTGCAAGTAAAGCCAGGCTAGACAGTGCAATTAACTTTCCCATAGCTATCTATGCCTGGGAGACTTGATAACCAAGAGATAGTCAAAAGAAAGATTGATGCCTTCAAGTTGGAGGAGATTGTTGCGCATATTGTGCACCAACAAAAAAGTCCTGGATTGCATAAAGCTGAAGAACTCATTAAAAGCTAAGGTCACCAATGAGAAACTATCCTACTTTGGTCACATCATGTGCAGGGATTCATTTGAGAAGGCAATCATGCTGAGAATGGTCACCAGAAGTAGGAGGAAGACCGCCCAAGAACTCATTGACTTGATATTGTCAAATCTGACACTAACATGAGCCTGAGTGAACTCAAGGAAGCAATAATCAATAGATCTGTATAGAGCAGAATGATCCATAGAATAGCTGAAATTATTTTTTTCAGCATTCACACTCCTGATCCCGTGGCAAAATTAAATTTCTAGCCAAATTTCTTTGTCACAACTGCTACAGCGAATTTCGTAGTACTACAGATATTACTAGTTCTTTTGGAGTATGGAAAGGAACCCAAGCAAAAATTGCCCCGGTCAAACTCGAACCGTAGACCACAGTTAAATCATACGTAGTCAGCTCCCCTGATTTTGAGTTTCTTTAACTGCAACAATTGGTTCGGCACTGTGGCAAACAGGTCCAGCAGGAGATGGGAGGGTGCACGAAGACTCCAGTGGACAACTGGTGAATGGTATAGGTCAGAGGTGTTGTTCCAGCACCACCAAGCAATTATAAAATGAAATCCTTCATTATTACATGAGTAAAAACAGAATAAGTAAGCCATCTTAAAACATAATGGTGTTCCCAATGCACTTTGAGTGTGGTACCCTTAATCATGGTTCATGGACCATGGTGCTGGTGCTGGAACAATGCCTCTGACCTGCCGGACCCCAGTGTTTCAAGTCAACAAAGCAAACTATCTCAAGTCCACATCTACACACACTAGGGCCAATTAACCTATAAGAAAGTTATTTTAATATGGCAGAAAACTATGTCCTTGATCAGATTCAAGGCCAGGACCCCAGATTTGCAAAGCAGCAGTTCTAATCATTAATACACTATGGCATTCCATCATCGATTATACAGTTTGCGCTATGAAAAAAATAGCCTGGCACCACACTATTATGAAAGCTGTCTAGAAGAAAATCACCGTACAGCTGTCATTTCTTACACTGCTGAGGTAAAATGAAAGCTGCGCCATGATTGGTTGCCATGGGCAAAGAAGAAGATTTTCTTTTAGAGAGCCTTCATATTAGTGTAGTGCTGGGCTACTTTTCCGTGGCCATACTGTATATTGTCTATATGTTTAATGCCCAGTTCTTATTGTTTGTTGCTAACATCCTACTGAAACCCTTGATCCCCTTGATGCTGTATCTGGAACTCAGGAGATTAGACCCGCACCTATATGACTTTTATGATATATACTGTGGCTATGCCATAAAGGTCTGAAATGGCAATACTCCTTTAATAATAGGACTTCTTTTGCGTTCTTGACAAAGATTTCCTTGAATAACCCTCTGCCAGTCTACCTCTTGCCCATCTTTGCTTCTCTACCTTCTGTCAAACTCTGTTGTTTTAACCACTTTGTACTACAACCAGTCAACACAAGGTATTCCACAATGTCATCGTGGAATTTTCTTTAACTCCCCAACTCTTGGACTGCTTGCTCAGTTGGTCCACTGTGGCACTTCGTTGCTGAGATACCAGATCTGCCACCCAACGCTTGCCTGTATGATCAACCACACACGGCCTGTCGCTGTGTGATCTTCTGTCGAATGTCTGTCCATGTTTTAACCAGTCTTGGTACACTCTTGACACTGTGGTTTGGGACCTGCCAATATGTGTGACTATGTTAGAAATACTGGCACCACACCACCAGGCACCAACCATCTGCCTGTGGTCAAAGTCATTCAAGTCACCACATTTACCCATAACTGTTAAATATTGCCTTCTGCTGCACAGGAGAGGTGAACACATTATCTGAGAGCACATCGTGACACGGCCATCACATGGTACGTCGTTACTAATCACAAGATGTCAACTGTTCCCAATGCAAAGATCGTTCAGTGTACATATGAATGGATCATCGAGAGGCAGCACCTCCTTGAACTATCTTTGAAGGACAATTATTACTTAGTGGTAAACTCTTGCATTTGTTTCTTTTTATGTTCTTTTTTTTTGTTTCTTTACCTTTACCATAACATAGTAACATAGTTCATAAGGCTGAATGAAGACAATGTCCATCTAAGTCCAGCCTGTCTAGCCTCCTGTTTTGTTGATCCAGAGGAAGGCAAAAAACCCCAAGAGCAGAAGCCAATTAGCCCTTTTGGGGAAAAAATTCCTTCCCGGCTCCCTAAAGGCAATCAGACTAATCCCTGGATCAACCCCTGATATTTCCTGCCTGCCTGTATACCCGGATCAACAAATAATCTTAGATTTATAGCCTATAATATCCTTCCTCTCCAGAAAGACATCAAGTCCCCTTTTAAACTCCTCTAAGGATTTTGCCATCACTACGTCCTCAGGCAGAGCGTTCCACAGTCTAACTGCTCTTACAGTAAAGAACCCCTTTCTATGTTGGGAAGAAGTCAAGAAGTTTATTATATCATCAAATATATCACGGCTACCTAGGTTACTCTGACTTGATACACCAAATGTCATAACTCTGGGCACTGTACATGAGCAAATTTACTATGTAATCCACCACCGAAAGAGTCCCAGGTTTGGAATAATCTTCAGCATTTTGTACTCAGATTTAGCCATCCTTCTCCGACAGATTTTAAGGGTCATATAATGCCTGAAAAAATCCTAAGTATTTTACTAGGCCTTTATTCAGATGAAGATGAAGTCATGACATATGTTGCAAGTAAACCTTAGCAGGACTCATTTTGTCCTGATTTATTCCTGTCCGTAAGTGAAACAAATTGCTTTAACTGCTTTTGCTGAGGTCCATCTAGTCAGATGGCTCATGCATAGGAAGTTGCAAAGAAACATTTTGATGATCGTATTTCAGCGCTGTAGAGCTTTTATTGTTGATACAATTATATATCACAAGCACAACACGTCTCGCTTTCTAGCCTGATGGAAAATCAGATATTAGTCTGGGAGAAAGAATAATTCTCAGCCCAGCTGCTCCGATTGCTTCGCTGCTTTAGTTTTAGGTTGAATAAAATCTTGAAACATGTTTAAAAATTTGATTACAGCTTATAATAACAATAATCACCATGAAATCGGTTGTTACTACAGTTAATGACCTGGTTATTAGTTCAGCAACCGCCTAGGTTCCCCTCTGGCCATTAAATTACAAGCTGCCTGTTAGTTTCACCTTATGTCTCTTTCATACGCCATCCATAAAAAGATAAAAATAATGTTGCATCTGTTGTTCTCTATGGTTGTACATGTGAAATTCTTGATAGAAACCGAATACTAGAGAAAAAAACAAGAAATTATTAGACCAGCCAAAAAGATGATGGTTGGGTTTTGTATGTCCATGTTTATTGTGTAATTAGCTCATACTTACAGTATAATCGAAGAGATGTTATTTCTCCTTACAAGACTTTTTAGAGTTCTATAGGGTGTCTCTAAAGTAAATCCCACGTTAATAGATTTATTACTCAGCAACCAACATACTGGTTGTTTTCTGATTTATATGATACACAAGGATCCCAGGATTTATCCGCATCAGTGGGAAGGCGCAGAATTTGGGGAACCGAAAATCACCGGGTCAACAAAATGGAATGTTTTCTGTGCCATGTCTCAGCGCAAACTGTACAGAACGTTCGTCTTTGTGGAGTCCATGATAAACAACCGCTCCTATCCGGACATTTTTGAAATTTGGTTGCAACTCTGAAGATGATGTCTACCGGCAGGACGGTGCACCACCCCATTTTCGCATACACCTTCACATTCGTGTCTACCTGAACGATGCTTTGCCTCAACATTAGATAGGAAGGGTGTTAAGGAATGAGCAAGTCCTCGTGCAGTAGCCCCCCGATCACCTAGCTTAACTTTGTGTAATTTTTACTTGTTGGGTTACATCAAGGACAAAACTTGCATGCTGCCTATGGAACATAATTCTTACTCTCAATTCTTCAAGGTTAAGGAAGACACAGACACATTGCAACATCAGATATGTTACATGGATGCAAACAGGACGCGCTGGTTGGAACACCAAAGGGACAGTGAACTGCATACTAGACTCGTGGGCAGATATAACATAAGGACTAACAAATGACCAAAACACTCACCTTGTATACCGGCACACATAACCAGATGGAATAACTATCAAATGTATCAGGTATTGGTTCATGAATTTGCCAAGACACTTAAGCCCACAAACCTACGTCACGGGTCCCTGTTGTCTTGCGGGTTTCTACTCCACTGAAACAACATCCACAAGAACTCTGCCTGCAAGCATGGCGATCGTCCTGATAAGGACAGCCCCGTGCTGGAGCCTAAGGATCTAACTCACCCAGAGATGGTAAACGATCCACAGCAGGACAGAACACAATTCACATCAACACACTAGGGATGGCATGCAACACAGAACTGGACAGTTTATACCTATTGTCTGGCCACCTGCGCAGACTCACAGAACAAATCACTGTTCATACACATATACACTGAACATGCCTGTCAACACTTGATGTCTGGCCACCTGCACAGACACTGAGCATGGCACTATTCACACCTATAGTCACACACACAACACATAACAAGCATGCAAGAAAACCAAACCCTAGAGTGAAGGGATACCAGCTTCCTCTTGCAGAGGGACTGGTATATATATGCAACAGACCAGTGGAGATTGGCTGGCTGGAGAACACTAAAACCCAGCCAGCATGAACATGCCATACCTGTGGAAATGTGCTAACAAGTGACAAGGTTTGTCACTTCACTCACGGGCTAATAATTCACATGGCCAAAACCAAGGACTCATCCATGAATAGAAAGTTCTAATAAATGATGTTAGAAACTGCAGCTTTTGAGCATTAACCTATGTTGATAGCATAACTAAAGCTCATGATGTCAGATCAAACACAGTCCCTGAGGTCCTTCATGAACTTAATTTTTGTTTCTGTACTTCTTCATCTTCTCCGCAAATACATAAGTACAGACTCCCAAAATACTTGAGTCCTATCAGTGCAGCAATTACACACTTGAATGTAATATTTATTCAGTCTCAGATTGTCCGTTCGTTAGTATAGGATTGACCGCTACTCCTTTTACTGTGGGACATGTTCAGAGGATCGTTTCCAAGTCAAACTTCCTTTTCTGACCCTGGTGTCATCTCAGGAGAAGAGCTGTTTCCTTCTATCATTCTATCTCCGTCAGTGTGGAGAAGTTGTGTAAAGTCTACCTAGTATATATCCCTGTGATCATTCACTAAAACTGTTATTTATCGGTCAGGTTTAGCTTCAGGTTTAAGCATGACCCCTTCCATCATTTCTCCTATGGGTGCAAAGGTAGTCATCCTTGTATCTATCTTCCATTTGCTGTGTAGGAATTGGACTTGCCTCCAGATGTCCTTCAAAGAGCAGGCAGAGAAGGACTTAAAAGCACCCAGAAAACATCCTACCTATACTCCACTCTTGTCAGGAACCAGTAGAGATCTGAAGTTCCTGCATTGTCTGGCTGTTGTATGTAAAATACAAGTCCTGTAATAGAGAAATTGGAGAATTCGAATGCAGCCACTTAAGAGAAGTTGCTTGGATGCTTCTGATCTTAGAGAGATGGCAAACAACCGAAAATATTATGGTGTACTCTTTCTTACCCCATTCTTACTGTCTGTGATATCACCAAACTCTAACATAACTTTATCTGCTCTATCACCTCATTGTAATGTTTATGTCTTCCATGGATCTGTCAGCCATTGACTACTATGGGTGCATAATGTGCCTCTGATTTTTTGGAAAAGGCTGAAACACAGAAATCATTTTTGGATTTCTGTTCACATTCCATTGCCTGAATGTTTAAAGGGATTGTTCAGTTGTAAACTTGAAGGCCCATCCTCAAGATAAGTCATCAATATTAGATCAATGGGAGTCTGTTACACAGAACACCCAGAACTCTTCTCTCAGCAGGTGCACTGAGCTGATGTGTGCAAGAACAGACAGCTTCATTCCCACCGCAAAGGATAGACCATCAATTGTTTCCAAAGAGGTTGATTGTGCTACTATTTGTCTGACGAGGAACTGCTTTTCCACGGAAACATGGTACTCAAGAAATTGATATAATCTTGATTAATACACCAAAAAGGTCTTCTCTGGTATCCAATATGAAACCCAGCACCTCCAATGCATTGGCTTCTTTATTTTTTTCCCTACCATCTATGTGGACCTGGATCAGATCCTGCTACACCAGCTGCTGCCTCAGCTACGGATTATCAATTTTTAAACTGCTGTATTCAGGACCGCCTCCAGGTTTACGTTAGCCGCCTTTGTCATTTATAAGCTCTACTGTTCCCCTTATACATGTATAGGCCCTTTTGAGCCCCCTTAAGCATTTATACTGTAGGCCCCACTAAGCTCCATCATTATTTATAGGCCTTGCTGGATCCCCTGAGTCATTTTTAGACCCCCTGTTCCCCTGAGTCATTTATAGACCCCCTGTGTCCCTGAGCAATTATTAATGCCCCACACTGCCCCCTAAGTCACTTATGGGTCCTACTGTGCCCCCAAGCAAATATTAAGGAAATAAAATATTAAACTCACTCACTTCCATCCATCACGCTCCGACAGCATTTCCCATCATCTCTTCTGACCAGAATCACAAATAATAATGCAACTGGACCAATGACACCATTGAGCCACCTGCATGACGGAGAAGGTGCTGAACGGTGGAGCAGGAAGCGCTCATCCTTATGCAGTGTCGCTGTCAGTCAATTGTATCCATACCTTTAAGACATGGATACAATTAATTTCAAAAATTGAGGACTGGAATAATCCAACCTCTAGATGGACCCCCAGGTTCAGTGGAACTGGGACCTGCTCGAGGTTGCCAGGTGCTGACACTGCCCAAGACAGGGGCATAGCTGTTGCAGTTGCAACAGGACCCAGGAGCCTTAGGGGGCCCATAAGGCCTCTCTTCCCCACATAGGGAGCCTAGTAGTATGAATAAAGCATTATAGTTGGGGGCCCCTGTTACAGATTTTGCACTGGGGCCCGAATCTTTACATTATGCCTCTGGGTATAGGTACATATGGACATAAGGACATGGATGGGGGATGGATGCCAGCTGAACTTTTACACCTGGGCCCTGAGCCCTTAGTTAAGCCCCAGCCCCAGGGGATCTGTTTGAGCTTAGCAAAGCCTCAATGGGTGAACATAGCATTTTTTTGCACTTTTTGCCCCCCATTAGCAATACGAATTTGTTCTATAGCTCACTTGGGCTAAAAAACTGGTTAAAAACCAAAAAAACAGCTGACATTTTGATGAATTTGTCCCGAACCGGGGAGTAATGAAACATAATTTTTCCTAATTAGGCTTTTATTTTTCTTAGCACCTTTCTGAAAAATGGAAACCTGAAGTTTTCCTGGAAAGTACAATTCTGTGTAACGCTTGCTTCATAGAAACGCACCATATACTGCATATTCTCTTCCGTTGTATGCGTAATCCATTGCATCACTTTATGTTATATTACTTTCATTTAGGTACAATGTGGAGATTCAATTTACCCTTAAACACAATGAATTATGACATTTTGTAGGCTTGCGCCTTGCAGTATACCAACTAACATTCAAGGAAACATTAGATTTTCACTTACCACAAGATTTAACAGCCCGTGGGTCAACGTGGCCTCATAAATATCCCTGTTGTTAATTTTCTGTTGCACACTAACAGTTTGTGGCTTGAAAAACCGATGCAGAATTACAACCACATGATATTTATGGCCGTGGAGGTATTACTCTGACTCAGTCCTGAAACAGAGAAGGTGCAGATGTAGCAGTTGTTAATGACACAATTTAAAAGGCTGCCTGGCAGACCATGGTTCTGCATCCTATTACTATACTGTCATAGACTATTACGCCTTGTGCATTGGCTAGGATTTTTTTCACTAACCTAGGAGATTAGAGCTGCATTTTCTATTTCTGAAGGTCCACAGCCCAGGTTATACTCTCCGGGGACTAGATTACGTGGGAACGTTTCACCCTTCTATTGCATGACTTGTAATTGGTATGAGGATTTAGGATTTAGAATATCCAAGCTGAACCAAAGTAAAGTTGTGTATTAATTAAAGCAATCCTCCAGCCCTGGGATAAAATTTGTCCAGGGACCAGAAATGGGGTGGGGGTGGGTGTTTACATACTACCATGCGATCATTGCATTGGCATCCAGCTTGTAGGGGGGGCACTGGGTGAATGTAGGCTGAGGGCGATCTGTCCCTCTTAGGTCTGCTCAGTCAGATGATCTTCCTCCATGCAACAGCATCTTCTGGAGCTACATGAATCATCCTTCTCCTGGCTCTGTCTCTTCCCCCCTGATGTTATGAGACACCACTGTCAGTCCATTGGCACCCCCGCAACACAATCATCTAGTTCTGCTACTGTATTTATATACGGAGCTTGGTTCTGGTGCTGTATTTATGTTATGAGTTTGGTTCTGGTGCTGTATTTATGTTATAAGCTTGGCTCTGGTGCTATATTTAAGCTAGGAGCTTGGTTGTGGTGCTATATTTATGTTATGAACTTCGTTCTGGGATTGTATCTATGTATTGAGGTTGATTTAAGTGCTGTATTTATATACTGAGCTTGGTTCTGGTGCTGTATTTATGTTATAAGCTTGGCTCTGGTGCTATATTTAAGCTAGGAGCTTGGTTGTGGTGCTATATTTATGTTATGAACTTGGTTCTGGGATTGTATCTGTGTATTGAGGTTGATTTAAGTGCTGTATTTATATACTGAGCTTGGTTCTGGTGCTGTATTTATGTTATAAGCTTGGCTCTGGTACTATATTTAAGCTATGAGATTGGTTCTGGTGTATTATGTATGTACTGAATTTGGTTCTCATATTTATATACTGAATTTGGTTCTCATATTTATGTACTGAATTTGGTTCTGGTGCAGAATTGATGTATGGAGATTAGTTCTGGTGCTTTCTTTAGGTAATGAGCTTGGTTCAGGTACAGTATTTATTCATTGAGCTGTTCTGGTACTGTATTTATGTTATGCTGGTTCTGGTACATTATTTATTCACTGAGCTGTCATGGTGTGGGTATGCTGCTATCTTGCTGCTTCCTGCACAAGCAGACAAGCAGAATATAAGCAAAGGCTCTGACAGCCGATGCCTTCTAGCAACAAAGATAACTCATATTGTGGCTGTTAACCCTTTCAATGCCGCTGTCAATTCTGACAACAGCATGTAAATGTCCTGCATTGCCCCACCGCAATAGGATTGCGGGGTTACTGTCTAGGTGTACTGGCAACCAAGGGTTTTCTTAAGGCTATGGCATGTCTTTAAGGGCTCAGTCAGACAAGTGTTTTTTTCACGCATATATAGATGTGTTTAAAAACAGCTCTATTAAAACCAATGCTTTCCAATGAAAGTGGTCACATATCCATTTTTACAAGCGCTAAAAATTTGCACCTACAAAAGATAGAACAGCGTTTTTTGCTTCACACGAAAACACAGATAAGGGGACTCCCCATGGGGATGAAGGATTCCCCTGCCACAGGTGTCACAGCTGTGGCAGGGGAGTGCGATCTTCTCCCATTTCTTTCAATGGGGCCTGCGCTGCCCGGCCACATTGACAACAAGGTGAAAGCCCTCAATGTAACAGCATTCAGGGGTTTCACATCCAAGGAATTCCCTGCTGCAGCTGTCACAGCCACAGCAGGGGATAGCGATCCTCTCCCATTGCTTTCAAAGGGGCCGCACTACTTATGTGCGAATTTTACTACCGTGTGACCGCACAACAAGTGAGAATTAAAAATGTGCCTGCAGCTTCGGTCACACGTTTTTTATACATGTGGTCTGCGTTTTTTTTTTCTCACGCACCTATCCATGCGTGAAAAAAACCACTCGTCTGACTGAGCTCTAATTGGCAGTCAGCTAAAAAACAGTATAATGCAATACCATAGTATTGCATTACGCTGTATAAGTGATCAAACAATCACAAGTTCAAGTCCCTCATGGGAACTAAAGAAGTGAGAAAAATAACTAAAATAAAGATTGTGTAATTATTACAAAAAGTAACAAATATTGAAAATTTTAAAAATACTTTTTTGCAGTTGCCAAATTGAAAAAAAAAATTTATATCGCTGCATTTGTAAAGGTCCAATTTTTAAAAATATCACATTATTATTAATCCTGCATGGCCAACGTCGTCCGAAAAAAAATGCAATGACAGAACTGCGCTTTTTTGCCCACCTTGTCTCTGAGAAACAATTGAATAAAAAGCCGTATGAACCCCAAAACTGCACCAATAAAAACTGCAGGTCGTCCCTTAACCCTTTCCAATCCACTGTCTGACGTCTGAAGACATTGTGATTGAAGGCTGTACAGCTCTGATGTCGGAAGATGTCCGGCAGGGTATTCTTACTGTAGATTACTGGCCGCTCTGTTGTCAGGGGTCTCTCCAGCATGTCCCATACAGCAGTACTGGCTCTAGCCAGCAGATGGCGCCATTGTATAATGGCTGAAAGAGAAAGCCCCCTAGAAAACCCTACATCCCAAATTGGATTGCAAAGGGTTAAAACGAATCCTCACACAGGCCTATCAACAGAAAAAATAAAAAAGTTATGATTTTTAGAAAAGTGTGAAAGTTGGAACTGCAGAATCTGACTTGGACGAAGCAACAGTGATCGTTGATCATGAAAGGGTTAAAGAATTTTTTTTTACTTCTTTAAATTCATTAATGAAGTACTTTTCCATTCTCTTATTTGCATACGTCCCCCCCCCCCCTCCCCCTCAGCATTGCATGGCCTATATAAGACTCCCTTCAACTTGTTGCTCTTCGGCAGGAGAAACTTTATCCCCCCCCCCAGACCCAAATTCTCTTTTTTAAAAGTCCACAAAAAACTAGTGCCTAACACTTCTATAAACATTAGTGTATAAAAGCTGCGATGGCGAAAAGCGCAGAAACATCTTCTACAAACAAAGCTAAAATCGGTGCCTTTGTTAAGACCAGGCCACATTCTTAAATTACAAACAATAAAATAAAACGTCGCTGTTAAGATTAAGTTTTGCTAAGAATCTGGCCGGCCGCCAACCTCTCACATCCGTATTTAATACCCACTGACCACGCTTATGGCAGGCACAGAAATCCCTTTAAAACAAATTAACTGCTACACAATAGGAACATTCTGTACGAGCTACAAGACTCACACAAGCAAGTTCACAAAGGGGACATGAAAGAAAGCTTACTAAACTAGACATAAAACACCAAATTAAGTGTAATAAGTAGAATTAATACACCACTCACTTTGGTTCTATTACTCATAACCACTTATCAGCCCATGGTATGAACGCTACCTATATTTCATCCTGCCTGAAGTATGTAGAGGATAATTACATCTTTCATGGCGGTTGTGGGTGTTAATACATTATGGCCAGAAAGGAGTGCAGATTTTTGGACTGTTTACAGGATTTTGTGGGTTTTCTCTTCTTTTCATGGAAGGTTTGTTAGTTTTCAAGCACAAAGTAGACCTTCCAGTTACTTCAATAGAACTTTGCATAGAACGATGAAACCGGCATGTACACAAGAGCTTACTGGGATAATATTAATATGTAGCACAAGTCAAAGTTAGAGCTTTTGTCATGAAGTGTTGCCACCGGGGCTTACCTGTCACAGGAAGCATGGTCGGGCGCCAACGTTTCTTTTACCCGAACGGGCTCTGTATACTCCACATTTTGTTTCCACTGTTCACTCCCAGTCTCAACCTGTAGGGCTCAGGTGCACTCCTGCCCTTTTTCTTAAATGGGAAGTAGGCACTTTCCAAACCTATTCTCCTCCAATCTCATCCCTGCATCTGCTACCCTGTTTTCCTAAAAATAAGCTCTACCCTGATTTTTGGGGATTTTTCGAGAGGCTTGAAATATAAGTTCTGCCCCAAAAATAAGCCCTATCTGCTTAAAAAAAAGGAATACATTACCTAGCAGGCTCTGTCCAAGCCCCTCCTGCTGCTCTCCGATGCTTCAACACACTTCTTGCAGTCCTCGGCCGCCCACAGAAGCTCACTTCCTGGTTCCGGGATTCATAAATTCCACCTCCAGGAAGTGATGGCTGTGATTGGTTCTCAAGCATTGCTTCAACAAATGCTGCATTGATTGGCTGAGCAGATCTCCAGAACCAATCAGAGCTAGTACCTCTGGAGGCAGGATTTATGAATCCCGGAACCAGCAAGTGATCTTCTGTGAGCAGCCGAGGACTGCAAGAAGCACGTCGTAGAGCAGCGGAGCCTGCTTGGTAAGTATAATAAGACATCCTCCAAAGATAAGACCTATCGCCTCTTTTGGGGCAAAAATTAATATGAGACAGGGTTTTATTTTCAGGGAAACACCGTATATTAGGCATCCACAATGTAGGGTGGATGCCTAAGAATTGGTCTCATTAGCCACTGTGACAAAGCTCCTAGTTGTTCTGGTTTTGACCCTTGCTTGACTATGACTTTCCTGACTTCTGTGCTTCCTGGCCTCGGCTCTGTATTCTGGACTTTGTTATTGCTTGCAGCCTGCACTGAGCTTCATCTTGTACTTCATTTTCGGACTTGTGCCACCACTTGTGCAGGCTGTTTCTCCACTACGCTCTTGTTCAGACCTTCCTCGGCCCAGTGCAGTGTCAACATCCACATTACTGGTATTAATGGCTTCAGGAGTCTGCAGCAAAAATAGTATCCCACTTGGTGGGGTCAAGCGAGAAAATCAGGGTTCCCTAAGTGCAGCCTCCTTAGATAGCCCAAAGCCAAACAAGTGTGTGTGGAAAGGTAGATCCATATCCACCTGCCTGACAGTTTTATTTATAAGCGTCACATGAAAACTGAGCTGCTGTGAGAAATACATTTTTCTGTCAATGTGAAGAGGATACAGGGGGTTCTTTACTGTAAGAGCAGTGAGACTATGGAACTCTCTGCCTGAGGGCGTGGTGATGGCAAAATCAATAAAGGAGGGACCTGGACACCTTTCTTGAGTGTACTAATATTACATGTTATAGTCACCAATAACTTCAGAAGGGTCGGTGAAGTGGGGATTATTCTGATTGCCAGATGGGAGTCAGAAAGAATATTTCCCCCTAAACAGGGAAAATTGGCTTCTACTTCATTGGGTTTTTTGACGTTCCTCTGAAGAAACATTGAAGGGGGGATATAAGCTGAACTGGATGGACATATGTCTTTTTTTGGCATAAAATATTATGTTACAGTATATGCCTAGTGTATTCTATGTTTCTAGCACCAAGACTTCAGCAAATGGCCATATTATGGTTATTACTAGAGATGAGCGAACGTGCTCGGCCCCGCCCCTTTTTCGCCCGAATACCGCGATTTTCGAGTACTTCCGTACTCGGGCGAAAAAATTCGGGGGGCGCCGTGGCGGCGCGGGGGGTTGCAGCGGGGAGTGGGGGGAGAGGGAGAGAGAGAGGGCTCCCCCCTGTTCCCCGCTGCTACCCCCCGCACCACCGCGCCTCTCCCCGCCCCCCGGCGCCCCCCGAATCTTTACGCGCGAGTACTGAAGTACTCGAAAATGGCGGTACTCGGGTGCGTAAGTACTCATTACGAGTACGTTCGCTCATCTCTAGTTATTACATTTTTTTATTCATGATTATACTTTATTGAAAGTAGCTATTAGAAACTGAATAGAGATAAGAGTGATGGCTGATGGCATGTGTATGGTCAGACTGTATTCAGTGACTCACCCATGGGTCTTCGGATAAGGGGCAGATTTGCCATAGGCCAATCAGGTTATGGGATAGTCTTGTCAGGTTGGGATGGCTTCAACACCAGAGCAGATGTTTGGACCAACTGCACTCCAATGGGCTCACTGCAGCTGAATTAGGGTTGATGCGAGATGGAGCACTTGCTACAGACCCTGCTCTCCTGCTGGCTCAGATGGCACAGGGAGCAGTTGTAGGCTGGCTGCAGTGGGGGCCCTTTGATTACAGAAGCGCTAGCATTTGTGTCATCATCAGGTGGCTGCAGCATCTCTTCTAATTTAAATATCCCCCTCTGCCTTCTTAGAACAGAGCTGGTCCAATTGGGCGCTGCACTCATCCAGGCCCAGAGACACAAGCAATGAACAGATAACATCTCAAGCATCAGGTAATACTTGTGTTGCTCCCTCTGCTAGTAATTTGGACCCACCTACGAAATGTGGCCACTTTTAATTTTTTCTCCACTGTCATTTTAAGTACGCAATCCGAACTTGGGATAGAAGCGGTGTATTGCTAAGCAATTGCCTGATTGGTTAAAGGGATTTTCCAAAAACTTAAAATTGCTTTACAACCACTCTGCCCTTCCTGGTTGCTGCTCATTATTAGATGTGACCACTGCAGCCATAAAAGGTCACTGCTGTGGTCAATGATTGACCACAGCAGTCACATCTCCTGGTCAGCAACTTACAAGGACAGAGTGGTAGTGAAGCAATTTAAAATCATGGAAAAACTGCTTTAAAAGAGTTCGCCTGCTTGAATGTAAAAGTAAAGTCCCCTGGTGCAAGCAACAAGTCATGACTGACTCCTTGGGTGACGTCACAATGTGACGTTTTCTCGGCAGTCTGTTTTTGTGGGGTGGTTCACCATTGCTTTTTCCAGTCATCTTTTACCCCCAGCAAGCTCGGAAGGCTGAGTCAACCTTGAGCTGATTACCTGAACCAAGCAGGGATTGAACCCACAACCTTCAGATCATGAGCAAGAGCCTGATTCAAGGTAACCAGGAAATAGAGGCGGCATCAGTTAGGAGTTGTTTTCAAAGAAATGATATAGAGAGGAACTATGACTAGGTGCTCAGAGATCTGGATTATTGGTGTGCTAGCACACTGTAATAAGCCACTTCCCTAAAAGCTAGAGTCAGGAGTATAGAAAAAGACTAGGAGAGCCATTGAACTAGAGCTGTGTCCTGCCCTTGTCTAAAGAGGAGAATTTAATTCTGCTGGTAGTGTATTAAACAAGTTTATAAAGCAAGTTTGGGTAGGTCATCAGTTCAGTGTTGAAGATGAGCCTAACTGTGTAGAGGTATCAACAACTATTCGACTGACTCTATAATAGTCAAGTTGTCTCATGCTAACTGGGAAGGGAATCCCTTACTTGAAAGGAGCCACTTCCAAAGGCTCGGAATGTCTTAAGGTAAGTAACAGAGGCCATCCTTCCATGTACAACCTTCGAGTTGTGTGGAGTCGTAATATAGCACTAGAGATGAGCGAGTATACTTGCTAAGGCACATTACTCGAGCGAGTAGTGCCTTAGCCGAGTATCTCCCCGCTCGTCTCTAAAGATTCGGGGGCCGGCGGGGGCCGGGGAGCGGCGGGGGAGAGCGGGGAGGAATGGAGGGGAGATCTCTCTCTCCATCTCTCCCCCCCACTCCACCCCGCTCCCCGCCACAACTCACCTGTCACCCGCGCCGGCCCCCGAATCCTTAGAGACAAGCGAGGAGATATTTGGCTAAGGCACTACTCGCTCGAGTAATGTGCCTTAGCAAGTATACTCGCTCATCTCTATATAGCACCCATAGACTTCTCTAGACCCTTAGCGTTCCTACATGTGTCTACAGTTTCATACAGAGGTTTTTTCCTGTTACATTCTGACAAAACGAAAATATTGTCGTAGCACAGATGGGTTCTCGTGAAGCATTGCTTATAGAGGAGAATTAATCAGTAATTAAGCAGCGTTCAGGGCCTCTGAGGGCCTCTGTACAAGCTCCGTGCACACAGCTATGTATTGAAAGTGAAGGTCTTAAGAGTCAAGTTGAAAAACTTTCTGAAATTCAATGTTATTTCCATACTGCTGGCCACTTCTTCCCTTTGTCATTGCAGTATTATCCAAGAAAGCTCTACCCAACCATTTACAATGCGAAGACAAGAAGGCGTAGCAGGAGACCTAAGGAACCCGTAACGGGAACATAATCAAATTTAAAGGAAAAGTGTACCGTATTTTTTTTATTTTTGGATCAGCCACTACAACCTCTTCCTGACGGTTTCACGTAAATGTACGTCATGCAGTCACAAAGGGTGTACAGAGCAGGCTCGAGAGCTTAATATTTAGCGGAAATCAGTTGTTTCCTATGATTTCCTAGGCGGACTAAAAAAAAATGTAGAAAAAAGTTTAACAAAACTTCTAAACCAGTTAAAAAACATTAAATGTTCAAAAAATCCACCCTATTTCCATATTTCTATTTAAAAAAAAAACATATTTGGTATTTAAGTGTTCCTTAAAGTCTGAACTAATAGAAGATTTCACTATTTTTCCTGCACCGTGAACACTGTAAAAAAAAAAGTACAGAATGCCAGAATTACGTTTTTTTGTTACCCTGACACCAAAAGTGATCAAAAAGATATACATAACCAAAAATGGCACTAATAGGAATTACAGCTCACTCTGCAAAAAGCAAGCCCTCCCATAGGCAATTCAATGGAAAAATGAATACAAAAATCTCAATTTTCATTTATTAAAAGTTTCTTCACATTTAAAAGTAGGAAAATATTTTAAAAATTCCCAAAATGAAAGTATGGTATTGTAATAATCGTACTGATACATAGAATAAAGTTTACATGTCAATATTTTTGCTCCTCTGTCAATGGCATCCAAACTAACTCCACTAAAATACGGCACAACAGTTTTTTTTCCATTTCGCCCCTCTTACAAGGCCTTAGAAGTATCCTAGAAATAAAATAATAAAAAAAAAAAATTTAAAAGATTTAAAATCCCCGCCTGCTGAAAGGGCTGTATCTGATTGGCTGAGCGCTCAGCCAATCACAGGCAGTGCTTGGCCATTTATTGAATTCAATGAATGAACATCACAAACTCTGCAGAGTCCGGGCCAATTGAAGAATTTATTCTCTTCTTATATTGACCATTCCAACCATGATTGTTGTGTCATGCCAACTTGCTTTTTCAGCCAATGAGGGATTTGTACTTGCCTATTGGGCATTTATTGCTTATTAGGTGATTATCTGAATATGGCTGAAAGTAAAAAACTACATAATGCAAAGAGAGGAGTGTAAGAATAGAGGATGCCACAGTCTAAAAGACTTTTAGAATTCCCCAGCATCACAGAGCTCTGAGATAAAGCAACATTCAACAGATTGTGGTATCATTACTCACATTACTGTGGGAAGCAATAGTCATAAATTCATTAGGACCATGAATTAGTATTTGATAGGATTTCAACTGACATGATCAAATTATGAAATGATCATCAACAAGTCATAAAAGTCAAGTCAGAGGGAGTCCAGCAGCTGGAACAGGGAATAGTGAAGTATCCATAAGAGGTTTATCCTCTTCAGGGTGCTGGAGAGGATGTTAAGTATAGTGTTGGATGAACTTTTGGAAAGTTCAGCTTGGTTGGATTGCCGAATTTGGGCAAAAAGTTTGGTTCGATCTGAATTAGTTCAAACTTAACCTGAACTTCACCAATACCTGAAAAACTGATACAACTGGTGGAGGACCAATCAATCAACAGACAGACAGCTGGATACTGTAGATATGTAAATGTCTGGCATTGGTGTTATATCTAAACTTGGCAGTTAATGTGGGTCTCAGCTGTGTAATACTCACAAGTGATGTTGCAGGCACAGTTCCTGAGCCCACTCCATCACTGCACCATAATAGTCAGCTGGCTCATGTAAAGCATATGCCAGCTGTGATATATTATTACAGCACAGGTAGAGATGGTACTATTGCTAACAGGGTTTTCTGGGCAAATTCTACTTTTCCTCAGGATATCCCATGAAGAGTTAATCACCAGGGACCTTTCAGTTGGGATCCCCAATGACCAAGCAGATCGTCCAGCCCACTGTTAGACCCAGAAGTATAATAGGAAGCTTCAGCTCCCATTGATTTCAGTTGGAGTGAAGCCGCCTCCAAGACTTTCTGCACTGATCCCGATGACTACACCCTGCTGCACTGAAAGCAGGCTGGACAATTAGCTGATCGCTGGATGGGTCATCAATTGAATTTGCCTGGAGACTTCCTGCTCCGACTGTGATGACGATGTCCACCACACTGCATTGACAGCGGGCTGGACGATCAGCTGATTGCTGGCCAGCATTTCCGCATACATCCGCAATATAGAACTTCAAGACACTAACAGGTAAGCAGAGTCGCTGGCTGTGGGTATGGGTGGATTCTGTGTGGGATTCCCTATACGGAATCCGTGCATACCCGTGGACATGAGGCCTTACCCATAGAGTAGTTAGATCTTCTTTTTAGGGCAGCGTCTCATGAGCGTGTTTTGCACATGTTTTTGCGCACGTAAAATCTGTGTGTGCTATACACAAAAAATAGAACCCACTGACTTCAATGGGTTCGTTCCCATAAGCGCGTTTTCCTCCCACATTTCGTGTATGCACAAAAAAATATAAGTCTTTCTCTATTTTCCTGTGCCATAGAACTTTATGGAAAGTGCAAACATACGCAAGATAAAGTGTGTGACGTTGCGCAAAATGCAGAAAAAGAACACAGCTGGACCTCATTAAGCTTAAATAGCCATTCAATTCCATGGAAAAGGTGCGTAATGAGTGCAAATATACTGGCCCTGCCTGCACAAAAAACACAGTAATACGCGTAATAGAGCGTTTCATCGCGGTTATTTTGCCCTGATGACGTGCCGGCCAAAAATCGCGACCATCTGAAGCATTGGATTCCAATGTATTTTTTCAGATGCGCAATTTTCTGGTGGTTGTAAAAGATAGCACATACGGAAGGGTGGATTCACACGAGCGTGTTTATGTGCGTACAATTGTGCGCACAAAACCACGCGTCTATTAGAACCATTGGTTCCTTCTGGTGTGTTCACATGTTCGTGTTTTACAGGCGTGCAAACGCACGTACCTACAAAACATAGGACATGCGTGCACCATAGGTCTGTGGTGCATGTCAATATTCCCCAGCGAGGAGTCCCCTTGTCACTGAACACCTTGACAGCCCTGTCACAGTAATCAGTGCCAAGAGGACTCCCAGTGGGGAGGAAAGAATCCCCTGCCACAGCTGTCACAGCTGTGAAAGCTGTAGCAGAGGATCGCGATGTTCTCCCATTGATTTCGATGGGACCGGTGCTTCTGCAGTCCCATTGAAAGCAATGGCCTGCTGGCAAGTCCTGCAGGGATTTTCGGGGAAGGGCTTTGAATTAAATGAATGGGCTAGCACTGCCTGTGATTGGCTGAGTGCTGTGACCAATCACAGGCAGCACTCAGCTGTCATTCAATGAATGGCTGAGTGCTGCCTGTGATTGGCTAAGCGCTCAGCCAATCAGATACAGCCCTTTCAGCAGGCAAGGATTTTAAATCCTCGCCTATTAAAAGAGCTTCAGAGCAGTGCAGGAAGAAGACAGGCTCGACAAGCCTGAACCCCGGAAGCGGCGGAGAGGTGAGTATATATTTTTTTTATTTTTAACACATTCTATGGATGATTTTCAGGAAATGGCTTATATTTAAATCCCTTCCCTGAAAATCCCTGCAGGGTTTACCAGCAGTCCATTGCTTTCAATGGGACTGCAGAAGCGCCGTTCCTATTGAAAGCAATGGGAGAACATCGCGATCCTCTGCCACAGCTGTGACAGCTGTGGCAGGGGATTCTTTACTCCCGGCGGAGATGAAGAAATCCTCTGCCACAGCTAGAGTCTCCTTGTCACTGAATATTGTGACAGTGCTGTCACAGTGTTCAGTGACAAGGGGACTTACCGTGGGGAATATTTACATGGCAGCAGCGGAGAGGTGAGTATATATATATATATATATATATATATATATATATATATATATATATATATATACACACACACAAACAGAGATGATTTTCAGGGGAGGGCTTATATTTCAAGCCTTTCCCCGAAAATCACTGCAGGGGTTGTCGGCAGCCCATTGCTTTTAATGGGGCTGCCGGCAGCAGCCACGGCCCCATTGAAGGCAATGGGCACACGAACTTGCATTCACGCGTGTTTGTGCACGTACGTGGGTGCGTGGTTTTGTGCGTACCTATGTATGCATACGCACACACTCGTGTGAGTGCACCCGAAAAGTTAGGTCTTTAGGTTAGGTTCTATCTTTTGCTGAAATATGTTAGCTGTTCCCATAGACTCCTATGGGAGCTTATGAGAGCCGTCAAAAAAGAGAAAGGGGGGGGGGAGTTTAGCAGCAGCTCGGTTTGCTAAAGTCCCACCCCCTCCCCTTACCTGCAGCTCCCATAGGGTGGGGAGGAAATTTAGCATGGCAAGCACTGCTAAAGTCCCTCCCCCTCCCCTTGCTGGCATCTCCCATAGGCTTCTATAGGAGCTTCTATTGCTGCTATCAGCTGGCAAGAGGAGGGGGAGAGACCTTAGCAGCATTGAGGTCTCTCCCCTGGAATTCTGGGCTGCAGCGTGTATACGCTTCAGCCTGGCAGTACGAACGGGTGAGAAAATGGTAGATTTAGTCGCGAAAATCGCAACACCCCTGTGAAAGAGGCCTTACTCTTGAGACACATTACAGAACATTACTGGCATTACATTTTCTTTGCAGCTCTTACCTATGTACGTATATTCTCTGATATCGCACAACCTCACCCATGTATTTTGTTGTTTAATGCCTACATTTTTACATCTTGATATATTTTTGCAGTGCCACATGCTGTGCCACCATTTATGTGGGTGCCAATGCTCTTTTCTTCTAAGAGCATTTTCCCATATTGTTTTTTTTAATGTTTTATTGATTTTTTATGTTTATAAACTTAATAAAATTGTAGATATTAAAACTTACTGTTCACGAGGCCTTTTTTTCCCCCCTGAACAGGCTTTGTAAATGAATTCCATCTTCATCGCACCCATAAATGTTCTCAGTCGTTATGATAGACACATGAAAATTAAGCAAAAATTCTCCACACTAATCATCCCAGGTAATCAATATCGCATATTCATTTCAATCATTATTCCTTAATAGATATTACTTTTGGTACCATAGATTAATTTAATTTTCCGCTTTCAGGACATAAATTAAAGGGCACGATCATATAATTTTATTGTACATATTTCATACTCTATTATGTTAATTCCATCTAATTGTGTGATGTAATGATATTAACTTTCGATTGGCACTTCTTTCTTTTACCACCCTGTTTAACTTTACTTCTCTACTAGAGATGAGCGAACGCGTTCGTCCGAGCTTGATATTCGTGCGAATATTAGGGTGTTCGGGATGTTCGTTATTCGTAACGAACACCATGCGGTGTTCTGGTTACTTTCACTTCCTTCCCTGAGACGTTAGCGCGCTTTTTTTGGCCAATTGAAAGACAGGGAAGGCATTACAACTTCCCCCTGTGACGTTCAAGCCCTATACCACCCCCCTGCTGTGAGTGGCTGGGGAGATCAGGTGTCACCCCGAACATAAAAGTCGGCCCCTCCCGCGGTTCGGCTCAGATGCCTGGTGAGTTAGTGAGGGACAGTGCTGTTTGTACCGGAGCTGCTGTAGGGAAAGAATTGGTAGTTAGTGTAGGCTTCAAGACCCCCCAAAGGTCCTTATTAGGGCCACTGATAGCTGTGTGTTGGCTGCTGTTAGCAGTGCCATTTTTTTTTTTCTCAAAATCGGCTCTGCAGAGCGTTGCACCCGGCATTAGGGACAGAAGTGCTGCATAGGCAGGGAGAGTGTTAGGAGTGAGTGTAGCCTTCAAGAACCTCAACGGTCCTTTCTAGGGCCATATTTATCCGTGTGCAGTACTGTCCAGGCTGCTGTTAGCTGTGCTGCATTTTTTTTTGCTTCTCAAAATCGCCTCTGCAGAGCATTCCACCCTCCATTGATACTGCAGGGAAAGAATTGTATAGGCAGGGCCACAACACAGTTATTATTCATAGAATATACGCAGTGCTGCCTTTTGCTTGTAAAACAAGTGAAAATAATTCTATTTGTCCTGCCGCTGTCCGTCCTAAGGGCGGTGGACACGTGTCGGCTGCGTGTGCAACCTGTAAAAATCATACGCACCCAGCTACGTTTTACTCCTGGCTTCGCCATTTGCTTTCCTTAATTGGGAAAAAAAATACCTGCTCTGCCACAGTTAATAACTCTGCTACCCTCACGTTCTGTGACACATTAGCAGGAAAACAGCACAGTTATTAAACTTAGATTATTCATTCACTAGAGGCAGTGGGGCCTTTCGTTTTCAAAAAAGGGAAAAAATTATATTTGGCCTGCAGTCTTGCGCCAATTTATTAGCTGCCTGTGAAATCAAATCACTGGTAATACAGCATGCTGAGGGGTAGGGGTAGGCCTAGAGGACGTGGACGCGGCCGAGGACGCGGAGGGCCAAGTCAGGGTGTGGGCACAGGCCAAGCTCCTGATCCAGGTGTGTCGCAGCCGACTGCTGCGCGATTAGGAGAGAGGCACGTTTCTGGTGTCCCCACATTCATCGCCCAATTAATGGGTCCACGCGGGAGACGGTTATTAGAAAATGAGCAGTGTGAGCAGGTCCTGTCCTGGATGGCAGAAAGTGCTTCGAGCAACCTATCGTCTACCCGCAGTTCTGCGCCGTCCACTGCTGCCAATCCGAATCCTCTGTCTGCTGCTCCTCCTTCCTCCCAGCCTCCTCACTCCACTACAATGACACCTGCTCAGGAGCGGGAACACTCCCAGGAACTGTTCTCGGGCCCCTGCTTAGATTGGGCAGCAGCGGTTCCTCTCCCACCAGAGGAGTTTATCGTCACTGATGCCCAACCATTCGAAAGTTCCCGGGGTCCGGGGGAAGAGGCTGGGGACTTCCGCCAACTGTCTCAACAACTTTCTGTGGGTGAGAAGGACGATGACGATCAGACACAGTTGTCTTGCAGTGAGGTAGTAGTAAGGGCAGTAAGTCCGAGGGAGCAGCGCACAGAGGATTCGGAGGAAGAGCAGCAGGACGATGAGGTGACTGACCCCACCTGGTGTGCAACGCTTACTCAGGAGGACAGGTCTTCAGAGGGGGAGGCAAGGGCATCAGCAGGGCAGGTTGCAAGAGGCAGTGTGGTGGCCAGGGGTAGAGGCAGGGCCAGACCCCGCAAGGTGGGACGAAGGCCGTTCAGCGCCTCCGGTTTGCACCCCTGCCTCTCCCCCTGTGCCCCAACCTGCCACTGAGATGCAACCCCCCTCTCAGGACACAGGCACTACCGTCTCCTGGCCTGCACCCACACCCTCACCTCCGCTGTCCTCGGCCCCATCCAGCAGTGTAGTTCAGCGCACCGTCCAGCCGTCGCTTGCGCAACTGTTGGAGCGCAAGCGCAAGTACGCCGCCACGCACCCGCACGCTCAAACGTTAACCGTCCGCATAGCAAAATTCATCAGCCTTGAGATGCTGCCGTATAGGGTTGTGGAAACGGAGTCCTTCAAAAGTATCATGGAGGCGGCGGCCCCGCGCTACTCAGTTCCCAGTCGCCACTACTTTTCCCGATGTGCCGTCCCAGCCCTGCACGACCACGTCTCCCGCAACATTGTACGCGCCCTCACCAACGCGGTTACTGCCACGGTCCACTTAACTACGGACACGTGGACAAGCACAGGCGGGCAGGGCCACTACATCTCCCTGACGGCACATTGGGTGAATTTAGTGGAGGCTGGGACAGAGTCAGAGCCTGGGACCGCTCATGTCCTACCCACCCCCAGAATTGCGGGCCCCAGCTCGGTGGTGGTATCTGCGGAGGTGTATGCTTCCTCCACTAAAGCACCCTCCTCCTCCTCCTCCTCCTCCTCTGTCTCGCAATCAAGATGTGTTAGCAGCAGCATGTCGCCAGCAGTCGGTGTCGCGCGGTGTGGCAGCACAGCGGTGGGCAAGCGTCAGCAGGCCGTGCTGAAACTACTCAGCTTAGGCGATAAGAGGCACACGGCCCACGAACTGCTGCAGGGTCTGACACAGCAGACCGACCGCTGGCTTGCGCCGCTGAGCCTCCAACCGGGCATGGTCGTGTGTGACAACGGCCGTAACCTGGTGGCGGCTCTGCAGCTCGGCAGCCTCACGCACGTGCCATGCCTGGCCCACGTCTTTAATTTGGTGGTTCAGCGCTTTCTGAAAAGCTACCCACGCTTGTCAGACCTGCTCGTAAAGGCGCGCCGGCTCTGCGCACATTTTCGCAAGTCCCACACGGACGCTGCCACCCTGCGCACCCTGCAACATCACTTTAAGCTGCCAGTGCACCGACTGCTGTGCGACGTACCCACACGGTGGAACTCTATGCTCCACATGTTGGCCAGGCTCTATGAACAACGTAGAGCTATAGTCGAATACCAACTCCAACATGGGCGGCGCAGTGGGAGTCAGCCTCCTCAATTCCTTTCAGAAGAGTGGGCCTGGTTGGCAGACATCTGCCATGTCCTTGGTAATTTTGAGGAGTCTACCCAGGTGGTGAGCGGCGATGCTACAATCATTAGCGTCACCATTCCTCTGCTATGCATCTTGAGAAATTCCCTGCAAACCATAAAGGCAGCTGCTTTGCGCTCGGAAACGGGGGCGGGGGAAGACAGTATGCCGCTGGATAGTCAGGGCACCCTCCTGTCTATTTCTCAGCGCGTACAGGAGGAGGAGGAGGAGCATGAGGAGGATGAGGAGGAGGGGGAAGAGACAGCTTGGGCCGCTGCTGACGGTACACCGGCTGATTGCCTGTCATCCTTTCAGCGTGTATGGCCTGAGGAGGAGGAGGAGGAGGAGGAGGAGGATCCTGAAAGTGATCTTCCTAGTGAAGACAGCCATGTGTTGCGTACAGGTACCCTGGCACACATGGCTGACTTCATGTTAGGATGCCTTTCTCGTGACCCTCGCGTTGCACGCATTCTGGGCACGACGGATTACTGGGTGTACACACTGCTCGATCCACGGTATAAGGAGAACCTGCCCACTCTGATTCCCGAAGAGGAAAGGGGTTCGAGAGTGTTGCTATACCACAGGACCCTTGCGGACAAGCTGATGGTAAAATTCCCAGCCGACAGCGCTAGTGGCAGAAGGCGCAGTACCGAGGGCAAGGTAGCAGGGGATGTGCGTAGATCGAGCAGCATGTACATCCCAGGCAGTGCAACAGTCTTTAAGGGCCTGGCCAGCTTTATGGCTCCCCACCAAGACTGTGTCACCGCTCCCCAGTCACGGCTGAGTCGGCGGGAGCACTGTAAAAGGATGGTGAGGGAGTACGTAGCGGATCGCACGACCATCCTTGGTGACGCCTCTGCCACCTACAACTACTGGGTGTCGAAGCTGGACACGTGGCCTGAACTAGCGCTGTATGCCCTGGAGGTGCTTGCTTGTCCTGCGGCTAGCGTCTTGTCGGAGAGGGTGTTTAGTGCGGCTGGGGAATCATCACAGATAAGCGTAGCCGCTTGTCAACCGACAGTGCCGACAGGCTAACACTCATCAAGATGAACAAAGGCTGGATTTCCCCAGACTTCTGTTCTCCACCAGCGGACAGCAGCGATACGTAAGCAATACGTAGGCTGCACCCGCGGATGGAAGCTACGTTCTCTCTCACCATCCAAAACGGGGACATTTCTGCTTCATCAATCTGTGTATAATATTCCTCCTCCTCCTCCTGCTCCTCCTCCTGAAACCTCACGTAATCACGCTGAACGGGCAATTTTTCTTAGGGCCACAAGGCTCACTCAAATAATTTTTCTGAACAATTTTTATAAGTTTCAATGAGCTTAAAAGCGTTGGAACTTTAACTTGAACCAATTTTTCGTTACACTGGGCTGCCTCCAGGCCTAGTTACCACTTAAGCCACATTAACCAAAGCGATTAATGGGTTTCACCTGCCCTCTTGGCTGGCCATGGCCAATTTTTGGGATGTACATTAGTACTGTTGATACAGCAATTTTTGTGGGCCCTCGCCTACAGTGTAATCAAATTAATTTTTAGCCCACCTGCATTACAGCTGACATTACCTCAGCTGTGTTGGGCAATGCAATGGGATATTTTTGTGTACCGCCGGTGGGTTCCAGGGAGCCACCCATGCTGTAGGTGCACACAGAGTTTTTAACACATCTGTCCACTTGTAAAGAACCCCAGTCTGACTGGGGCATGCAGTGTGGGCCGAAGCCCACCTGTATTACACACAACATTACTACCTCAGCTGTGTTGGGCAATGCAATGGGATATTTCTATGTACCGCCGGTGGCTTCCTGGCACCCACCCAGGCATTGGGTCCACAGGGAGTTTAACCTACATGTGTCCACTTGTAAAGAACCCCAGTCTGACTGGGGCATGCAGTGTGGGCCGAAGCCCACCTGTATTACACACAACATTACTACCTCAGCTGTGTTGGGCAATGCAATGGGATATTTCTATGTACCGCCGGTGGCTTCCTGGCACCCACCCATGCTGTCGGTCCACAGGGACTTCACAATAGGGAGTTGTACCTGCCTGTGTCTATGAATTAAAAAGCCCGGTCTGACTGGGGCATGCAGACACCTTGACAGAATGAATAGTGTGTGGCACATAGGTTCCCCATTGCTATGCCTACGTGTGCAGCTCCTGATGGCGGTGGCACAGGATTCTATTTCTCATTGCTTCTGTACAGCATTGTGGGCTATCGACCCGCCCCTTTTAAAGAGGGTCGCTGCCTAGCCGTGCCAACCCTCTGCAGTGTGTGCCTGCAGTTCCTCCTCATGGCAGACGCACTTCTAAATAGACATGAGGGTGGTGTGGCATGAGGGCAGCTGAAGGCTGCGCAGGGACACTTTGGTGTGCGCTGTGGGGGGGAGGGGGGCGGTTGGTCAGCATGTAACCCAGGAGAAGTGGCAGCGGAGTGTCATCCAGGCAGTGATTGTGCTTTGTTGTAGCTAGTGTGGTGCTTAGCAAAGGTATGCCATGCTAATGAGGGCTTTTCAGAAGTAAAAGTTGTTGGGAGGGGGGGGGGGGGCCCACTCTTGCCGGTATTGTGGCTTAATAGTGGGACCTGTGAACTTGAGATGCAGCCCAACATGTAGCCCCTCGCCTGCCCTATCCGTTTCTGTGTCATTCCCATCACTTTCTTGAATTGCCCAGATTTTCACACATGAAAACCTTAGCGAGCATCGGCGAAATACAAAAATGCTCTGGTCGCCCATTGACTTCAATGGGGTTCGTTGTTCGAAACGAACCCTCGAGCATCGCGGGAAGTTCGTTCCGAATAACGAGCACCCGAACATTTTGGTGTTCGCTCATCTCTATTCTCTACCCTTCACACCAGCGGAATATTTCCACAATACGCACCTAAAGACGCAGCTCTACAACCCACTTGTATACATGCCGATTTTTGTGCGGAATTTTCTGCATCTTTAGTTGCGTATTGCGCAAATGTTCTGCTTGTGTGCAAGGTCCCTGAGAAGAAACAACTGTCACTTATGTTTGCTCTATCGAGTGACTATAGTTGTCCCATGTAAAACCACCCTAAGGCCACCCTAACTGCTGTGAGTAGTATTCAGCAGCCGGGGCTTTAAAATCCCCGCCTGCTGAATGAGCTGCCTCTGATTGGTCACAGCCTCACCAATCAGAGGCAGCTCTCACTCACACCCATTCATGAATTCATGAATGGGTGAGTGAGCGCTGCCTCTGATTGGCTGAGCGCAGGGACCAATCTGGGGCAGTTCTCAGCTGTCATTCAGCTGTAATTCAATGGACAAACATCATTTGTCTTCTATATGTTCTCGATGGGGTCGGCGCTGCTGCCGCCGGCCCCATTGAGCGCATATAGAGAAGAGAACAGGAATCGCAGATCGCAGATAGGTGCGATCTGCGATTTCTGTTCTATAATTTATTGGATGAGCGCATAAAAAGCGCTCATGTGTCCGATACCATTGCAAAGCAATGGTTCTCTAAGATCGCAGATCGCATGCGCAGGTCGCACGGAAAATCGCCCATGTGACCGAGGCCTAATTGTGGCTTCACACAACCATATGCGCAAATAACGAGGTTATGAACGAGGTTGGATCAGGTACATTTACGTGTGTGTCTGTATATAGTACTGTACTTTTTGCCCACAAAAGGCTAGTTTACACGTGCGTGCGACACACCCTTTCTGTGGATTAAAGGTTACAATTATTAAGAAATTATAGTACCAGTGTTTCAAGTGGCGTAATGTGCCACACAGCTGTGCTACAAGCACGTCACACACACACAGCTCTGCAACATGGATGTCACACACACAGCTCTGCTACATGCACGTCACACACACACAGTTCTGCTACACGCACGTCACAAACACACAGCACTGCTACATGCACGTCATACACACACAGCTGTACTACATGCACGTCACACACACACAGCTCTGCTACATGCACGTCACAAATACAGCTCTGCTACATGCACGTCACACACACACACAATACCGCTACATGTACATCATATACAGCTCTGCTACATACATTCTTCACACAACAAGGATCAAAGGCAGTACAGCAGAGTCCTGCACTCACTAATCACCCCCTGGTCATATGACCTTGGACTCCCACACGAGTGACTGATCACATGACAGTGACATCATGACAGGTCCTGTAAGCACACCGTTGCTGTAGTTCGTTAGTATTCTATCCCCTACAACCCACATGGCCTCAGTTGCTATGGAATACTAACAAATACCTAGCTGTACAGCAGCTGTGTGCTTACAGAACTATTGATGAGGTCACTGTCATGTGATCAGGGGCAGAGCACGTAACTCCCTCACTCGGGATGAGGGACCTTTGATGACGTCACCATCATATGATCAGGGGCGGAGCATGTAACTAACTCACTAACAAAACATTCATTGCGATGCGATTTTATCCCACGTGGCAGCGATGTGATGTGAGATTTTTTTTTTTTCAAAAGCATCGCTGATGCTCAAAAAAATCGCAGGAAAAAAAGTCGCTATTTTGCTGAGATTTTTTCACGGTGCTTGTGAAGAAGCCCTAAAAGAACTAATGGTTTCTTATAGGTTATTTTAAACTAATGACTTTTTGATGCGCCTAAAAAATTTGTGTGGCAAAAGATTTTTCTCTCTGTCAAAAGATAGCGCTGCTAAACAATGACAGTTGCCTCTAGTGAGACGTTTCAAGTCATTGAGAGTTGTTTTGCTCAGCGAGGGATTTTTGGGCTGCGGTGACTGTGTGCTGCAAGATGCCGTAGCCAGCTGTGAATAATCGTGAAAATTCTTTGTTCACGCAGTTTTAAGCTACGATAGTTGCAATTTTTTAGCACGGCTATCATAGCATTGAAATGATGCCTGTGTGAAAGAGTCTCAAGGCTGCCTTCACATGGGTGCTGTGAATCGCATGAACTAGAGAAAGCCGCGACCAAGTTGCGGCTGCACCTCCCGTTTTAACGCCCATTCAGATGGCGTGTATATGCTACAGCCCGTAATACCGTTGGGAGGGGGGAGAGAGTTTACCTCTGCTAAACTGCCTCTCCCTTCCCTCCCACTCTTCACTTCTTGCTGGCTGCTGGCAAGGAGAGGGGGCAGGACGGGAGCTCAGTGAAGCTAGTGTGCTAATCTCCCTCCCCGTCCCACCCACTGCCGTTACCAGCAGCTGGTAAGGGGCAGAAAAGGGAGACAGAGTTTAGCAGAGCTGCTGCTAAACTCCCTCTCACCTCCCCTTTCCGGCAGCTCTCATAAGCTCGCCTAGGAGTCTATGGGACCAGTCGGCATATTACGTCAACAGATATAATTGAGGACCAAATCAACGATCTCCTTCCCAATGGTGTAGTGCCCACCCACAATTGTTGGTAACATCTTCTTTACCGGTGACAAGCTGTTCGGGGGGAAATAGATGCTGATACGTGCCATTGCACACCAGAGGCGTAACTTGAAGCTCCTGGGCCCCAGTGCAAAACCTGTAACAGGGCCCCCAACTATAATGCTTTATCCATAGTACTGGGCTCCCTATATGGAGAAGAGAGGCCTTATGGGCCCCCTGAGGCTCCTGGGCCCGGGTGCAACCGCATCCCCTGCACCCTCTATAGTTACGCCCCTGTTGCACACTTCATCAACCACCGTGGGCTCCAAATCTACAATCTTTATCATTTCTTTTCTATCAGGAGGAAATATGTTCTTTCCTCTTCTAAGACTTTTCGAATGTCTTTTAGAGAAGTGATAGCATTTACATTACCTTCCTATGAGAATGCACAGGAGATGATTGGGCTATTAGGATATTTTATTGCATTATGTTGTATTCAAACCAGTGCTTAAATAGGCCAGCTGATCATAAGTCATTCCAGTCATTGCTAATTGTATTGACAAGGATCGTTCAGCTAAATTTTAGCAGTGTGCTCGATGCCTCTTTCGAGGTAGAATCCTCAGGGCACATTTCACGTTATTGTGGTTTATGTATAATAATATCGTAACATTTACCGATTCCTGTCATCTCTCATTTTCTAAAAATCTTAATCTCTGCTGAGAATTTCCCCCGGATCAGTATTAAAATGTTTACCTTTATTCCACAGATGTCTCTACCTCCCTCCAGATACGCATAATGCATTCCTCATAGGAGACCACAACTATACTGCTTCGCGTTAGGACGAGACTGGCAGCTGCCAAATTGCCAATATTGATTGTATTGTTAGCAAGAATGTTTCAGCAACCTTTAATTGACCAGATCTGTAAATGGAAAAGCATTACGTTCAACTTTCCAGCTGAGTCTAAAGAGTGTAATGCAAGCAAAAAGAGAACAGTAAAACAAATGAAAGGGTGCGATGCTATGTTAGAGCTTCAATATATAGGAGACCTCTATAGATGGACTATTGCCTTCTTAAGCAGCAGAATGCAGTCCTAAGCTCTTGCTCATGACCTGAAGGTTGGGAGTTCAATCCCCGCTTGGTTCAGGTAGACAGCTCAAGGTCAACTCAGCCTTCCATCCTTCCGAGTTATGGAAAATAAGTACCCAGCTGATGGGGGGTGGGGGGGGGGGGCGTAGTAAAGAAATTACTTGAAAGCAATGTGGAATAAGTTGGAGCTATACAAATAATAAGATTTATTTTATTTATTTTTTACTTCTGATATCTGCTTTCTTCCCCAAGGCCTCGCATAGAACCACTTGGCAGAACCAGTAAAATAACTCATCCTGAGCATTCTATTTCATATATATGATAGCACAACTACAGGATAGGTGGTTGTACTTTGGAAGAATGCAGTTATGGATAATGCAGAGTTACAGTATATTCAATACTGGATTGAGATCAGGAGCCTAAAGTCATAGAACGCCTGCATCCTCAGACTCTGATCCTCAAGTAGACCAGGCTTTAAAGGGGCTATCCAGGCAAACAATATTCTTTTTATGAAAAACGGCTCAGACTGGTAGAAATGTAAGGCGGTGACTGGTTCAGTCCATTTATTTTGTTTGGTTGTTCATGTTTTGTTTGTAACATGCTGGGTACATAACCTGAAAACACTGTGCTGCTGTTTTATGTTTGTGTAGGGCAAGTGAGCACCAGGCCCACATGAACGTTACCGGAGATAGGGACTGCCAACAGGAGCCAAACACTCACGTTGCATACCAGCACACATAACAGATGGATAGCTGAAAAATATGAGGGATTGGTTCATGAATTGGCCAAGTCACTCAAGCCACGAGCCCAGCAATCAAGGGTCCTCATGTCTCGCAGTCCCTACACTAGCAAGAAAACTGACCCCAAGCTGCAGGGAGAATGGCAGGACCCTAAATAATAAGCAAGGCTATCACCTCGATAAAGGCAGCCCCTCGCTGGAACCTCGGTCCTGACTATCTTTGAAGGGTTAATACAGGGAACCAGAAATACTGGCACACAGGACACAAATTCCACACCAATGCATTAGGGCTAGTATGCACGACAGAACAGCTACATAGAACAGGACAGTTCACTCCTCATGTCTAGCCACCAGCACAGTCATACAGAACATGACGCTGTTCACACCATATAAACAGAACAGGACTGTCCACACCTAATGTCTGGCCACCTGCACAAACACTAGACAGGCCTCTGTTCAAACACGTAACACATGTAGAGGCATGCAAAACCTACAAACCCTAGAACGAAGGGATACCAGCTTCCTCTTGCAGAGGAAGGATAGTTATCTGAAACCAGACTGGTGATTGGCTAGCAGGAGAACACCACACTCAGCCAGCTTAATCATTCTACACCTGTGGAGCTGTGCTGCTAGAAACATATGTGGTACAGGAGATTCCAGCCAGCACAACCTATACATACTGCACACCAAACAGTACAAAATAATGATAATTGCATAAAGGAAACTAACTCTCCCTAATAAACTAAAACAGGGAAGGGACCTGCCTGGCCAGCAGATAAACCGTAATAAAGCAAAATATTGGGGTGTGCATCTCATAACATATAGCACCCTCTGTAGACTTCTTCTTATGGTTTCCTGTGTGATTTTATTTAGTCCCATAGCAGTGTGAATGCCCAATTAACATATAAATATTGTTATTTGTATAGCATCAACTTCTTCCACAGAGCTTTCAAGTAATTTATTTGTTACCCCCATCAAGCTCGGAACTCATTTTACTGACCTAGGAAGGATGGAGTCAACCTTGAGCCCAACTACCTGAATCATGCAGGGATTGAACACAAAACCTTCAGTCGTGAGTGAGAACTTAGGACTGCATTTCTGCGCCACATGAGGCTCTACATATGAACTTTAAATATGAACACATCCCACTCAATGAATTGACATGTAAATATTTTCCTCCACAAACACCCTGTTCACTAGGGCTATCTATAGGCACTAGAGATGAGCGAACGTACTCGTTTAGGGCGATTTCGCAATCGAGCACCGCTTTTTTCGAGTAACTGACTACTCGGGCGAAAAGATTCGGGGGGCGCCGGGGGTGAGCGGTGGGTTGCAGAGGGGAGTGGGGAGGCAGAGAGAGAGACAGCTCCCCCTGTTCCCCACTGCTACCTCCCGCTCCACCACGCCGCCCCCCGCCCCCTGAATCTTTTCGCCCAAGTAGTCAGTTACTCGAAAAAAGCGGTGCTCGATTGCGAAATCGCCCTAAACGAGTACATTCGCTCATCTCTAATAGGCACCAACCTATTGGATCTGTAGGTATATCTGGCCCAGGTTAAACACCATTCAAGGTCTGAAGAAAGCTGGTTGACAAGCCCCATAGGCACAATAATGCCTAGAACTAGTTCTTGGCACTCCGTGTGTTCTGCACAAGTCATAGACCAAGATGACTCGGACAATTAAGGCAAATGTTTTGCTTTAGGTAGATATAATTTTTAAGGTTGCTCTTTTACCATTCCATTAACTATAAATTTGATCTTCAGCAGTGCTTGAAAAACAACTTCATTAATGTTGCTGCGTAATGCGTTCAATATGCTTCAAAGTTTTACTGGTCAAGATCATATTATATTCTAATTGAGATCAATGTAGCCGAACTATTCTCTGGCATGAAGAATGACATTTAATCGTTTTTCAAGCCCTGCTTTAATGTTTCTTAAGGACCCATCCAATCTTTATTTCGTGATAAAAGCTGACATGATTTATTTTCATCATTTTTTTAGTGAGTTATAGCGAATTTAGATTTATTTTTTTCAAATGCGTGAATGCCGTGCTTAGTAATTACCGTGAAACAATGATAATGCATGTTAAATGATGTGATCTTCAATTTCATAAACATTTCACAACCCCAATAATCTATGGTATTTAGCCCAGTCCTACCCATATTTATGGTCCATCTCAATATGCAAACAATAGTTGGCCACATAAAGTCTGTCCAGAATTGACATAAAAGTCTACACTCCTAGTATTTCAGATATTAGATCACAGTATTACTTTCTAAAGATTACTGTAAATTTAATTTTTTTATAAAAAAATTTTCACTTGTTATTCCCATTTTTCACTTGTCCTAATTTTATCGTATTCTGGGGCTTATCTTGTCATTGCCTTAAAGGGGTGTTACCATCTTGGCTAAACATAGTCACAATAGGAATACTGCTATCTACGATAGAAACTACTCTTATGGGTTTCATGTATGGGCCAGAGTAGGCAGAAGGAGTAGAGTTACAGCCAGGACTGACTCCTGGTTTACATAGGTCCTTAGGCGACAGAATCACAGTGGGCCCCCTTAGTCATTTATAGCCTCCCACATAACCTGTAAGTCACTTATAGTCCCCCATGTGCTTCCTGAGTCATTTATAGGCCTCTTGTGACTCAAGTTAAATATAGGCCCCATGAAACGTCCAAGTCATTTATAGGTCTCCCTGTGACCCTTGGGTAATTTTTAGGCCACTATGTGCCTACTGAGAAATTAAAAAAAGGGCCCACTGTGCTCCTGAGCAATTAGTAGTGCAAAACTGTCCTCACTTCCACAGCGTCCTCCATGCTCTGTCTTGGATTCTTCTGATCAGGAACATATGAAATGATGCAGATGTCACTATGATATCATCATATTTGTATGACAGAGAAGGTGCCGGAGCAGGAAAAACTCAGTCTTAGTGGGCCCCAGCACCAGCTTGGGTTTGCCAGGTGCTGACACCAGCCTAGGTTAAAGCCATATCAGCTTGTCTTCTTACTTGAAAATCTCAGATATAGTGTGCCTGGAGGAACATAGGAACCTTAGAGTGACATAGTGGGATAGAACTCTTGCTCTTTATTTCAACAAAACAATGGGCAAATCTTCACAGGTACAATTCCTCACCAGTATTACGGGTGTGTGGGAAGTGTCTCAGTAAGCAGAGTTGTAGTTTCGGAGGATACCTGATGCTGTTCAGCTTCAAAGGAAGGTCAACCACTGCCCTTCTCTTCACTAAATACCCCCAAGAACTCTTGACAGCAGAACTCTCCCTGTATTCTCCTTTTCTGCACCATATATTACTTAACACCGGCCTATTTCAGCTCTGTCAAATCATTTGCATATTATACTCCTTTCTATATGCCCAATGAGTCACCCCCCAAAAAGCAGCCACCGGGCAACACCACAACACGAAATGGTCAGATAATATAGCCTGCCCATATAAGCTCTTACACAAGTTCTTACATGGTGTGGCTGAGATTATGGAAACAGCCAAGTGTGGCTGGGCTATGCTGTTTCCATAACTCCCATAGAAATTAATGAGAGTTATGGAAATAGCATAGCACATAGCTGGGCTGGTGTATTGGGGAAATCAACTCGAGATAAGTTTGGGTTCTATAGAATAGGTCTTAAAAGTTTTATCAGTGGGACTCTGTGCTGAGAATGCCACCTATCCCAAGCACAAGGATTCAATGTCCCCCTTTCCTTGTCACTGCCTGCTCACACCTGCAGTGAGGAATTTGAATCGAGCATTGGTCAAGCATATGCAGTGCTGACCCATTCATCTTCAATGGGTCTGCCGTAGATAGCTGAGTGCTTGTACTCGGCTGTTTCTGTCAGCCCCTGTCACTGTGAAGATTGCAGTGAGGAGGAGAGGTGGATATGGGAAACCCCTACTTGAAATTGGTGTGGGTCTCACCAGTGAGATCATTGGTCAGATTTTTATCACTTAAATTGTGCATAAGTGGGGAAAGTTAAAGGGGTTGTCCCGCGAAACAAAGTGGGTCTATACACTTCTGTATGGCCATATTAATGCACTTTGTAATGTACATTGTGCATTAATTATGAGCCATACAGAAGTTATCAGAAATTTTTCACTTACCTGTTCCGTTGCTAGCGTCCTCGTTTCCATGGAGCCGTCTAATTTTCAGCGTCTAATCGCCAGATTAGATGCGCTTGCGCAGTCCGGGTCTTCTTCTTTTCTCAATGGGGCCTCTCGTGCCAGAGAGCGCCTCCGTGTAGCTCCGCCCCGTCACGTGCCGATTCCAGCAAATCAGGAGGCTGGAATCGGCAATGGACCGCACAGAAGCCCTGCGGTCCACCGAGGGAGAAGATCCCGGTGGCCATCTTCAGCAGGTAAGTAAGAAGTCACCGGAGCGCGGGGATTCAGGTAAGCGCTGTCCGGTGTTCTTGTTTAACCCCTGCATCGGGGTTGTCTCGCGCCGAACGGGGGGGCTGTTGAAAAAAAAAAAAAACCATTTCGGCGCGGGACAACCCCTTTAATCTTGGAAATACCTCTTAGAGCAGAAGTAAAGTAGTCAAGTCAAAGAATATAAATATCTTATTTCATTCCCTCCATTTTCTTAGGCTCAAACTGTTGGAATTATACGATGATTGTTTACAAAGCCGTTTTCTCCATACTTTAAAGATTGGAACATTTTAATGAATTCGACTACTTTAGTTTGCAGAGGGATTCTAATAGAGTCTTACATTACCAATATTGTTACTATTAGACAGCTCACTAACTGAAAACTTGTAAATGGGCAAAAAAATGCAAGCTTTAGAATGCAGTGTTTCCCAAACTCAAGTCTTCATGACCACCAACAGGTCGAATTTTTCAGGTTCTCCATAATATTTCTCAGGTGTAATTATTGTCATTGCCTCAGAAATTGCTACAGGTGTTCTCTCTACAGGACCTGTTGGGGGGTTGGGAGGACTGGAGTTTGGGGAAAACTTTTTTAGAGGATAGTTAGAACACTTCAGCAGTCCATATGACTTTTACTATTCAGGCAGCAAGAACTTTCATAGACATCAATATAGCAAAAGGAAAAAAGTTCAAACAAAAACCCCCCAAAAATCATAATAAATTGAAAAATGTGCAAAAAAATTAGAGCTTCTGAAAATGAAACAATGCAAACCAGAGCATGGGGTGAAGCCGATTCTTCTGTTTACTGAACAACCTGAACATACTCTACAATGTGTTTCGAGGCTGTATGCTCTTTCTTTAGGTACAGCTAATAAATGTACTATTACAACATTATACAAGGTAATAGATAACAAGTGAGGTAAAGCAAAGAAAAATATAAAAAATGGTAAATAGAAGGGTAAAATAAAAAAAGTAACCATAAAACAATATAGCATGAATAGAGATGAGCGAGTACGCTCGATTAAGGCAAGTTACTCGAGCGAGCATCGCTCAAGTCACCGCTGAGCCCCAGCAGCCATCAATGGCTTTTCGGGGAAGGGCTTCATAAGCTCTTCCCTGAAAAGCCTGTTATATAGTGTCTAAAAAAAAAAAAAAAATACTCACCTGCCGGGGCTCAGCCGTGGCTTCTGTCGCTGTCCCTGGCTCTGCACTGCTGTTTTGAGCTATCAGCAGCCGGGGATTTAAAATCCCCGTCTGCAAGTAGCTCTGATTGTGATTGGCTGAACTGCTTCAGCCAATCATAATCAGAGCAACCAGCAGGCGGGGATTTTAAATCCCCGGCTGCTGATAGCTCACAACTACAGAGTCGGGGACAGCGCCAGAAGTTGTGGCTGAGTCTTGGCAGCTGAAGGGAGGTGAGTATTTTTTTTTTTATACACTTTTTTAAGTGGCTTTTCAGGGAAGGGCTTACGAAGCCCTTCCCTGAAAAGCCATTGACGGGATTGCGGCAGCAGGATTCTCTACCGCAGCTGTCATGTGTGACAGCTGCGATTGAGAATTGAAGAATTCCTCTGCTGCATCTGCAGATGCAACAGCAGAGAATTCTTTTAATTAGCGGGCGTGAAGGAAACATCTGCCAGCAGACCATTGTCTTCAATGGAGCCACAGGCAGCAGCAGCGGCTCCATTGAAGAGAATGCCTGCATTTTTTTTTTTTTCACTAAAATTTTTCTTTTTTAGGGAAGAGCTTATATGTAAAGCCCTTTCCTGAAAAAGAATGCAGGGAGCCGGCAGAGCGTTGTTTTCAATGGAGCCGCCGGCAGCAGCCGCGGCTTTATTGAAAACGATGCGTTCATTCCCTAGGGTGCACACATGCTCTATCTTTGCAGGCATGCACCTGCAAAGTACGGACATGTGCACACACCATAGGGAATGCATTGTTGCAAGTAGAAGCATGTTTTTGTGCATGCGTATGTACGCACAAAAACACGCTCATGTGAACGCACCCATAGTCAGAGAAAATTGGTACTATACAAATTATAGGGCAAGCACATGGGGCTGGGGTCCTCTTATGTCACCGCTGTATCAAATCACTATGAAGGTATGAAGGCGACATGCAGATAAAAGAAAGAACAAGAACTGAAATAGTAGATATCATGCACACTGATGTATTATGGCTCTGTACATCCTCTGAGCGGCAGTGAGCCATAATATTGCATCCATAGGCGTCTATGGCTTTCTACTGTACTGATGTATGTCTGTGATTTAGGGTAAAAACGTCTGTACTATTGTACCATATGGACACACCATATAGTCACACATGGAGTGCCTACTGCCTTTTTATACTCACAAAAAATTGAAGAATCTAGTATGTCCTGGAAGAAGCCATTGAAGAAACCCTCTGCAATAGGAAACCCAAGTCAGGCTGCTTTGTTACTATATGCTCACTATTTTCTGGCTTATTAGAAATAGTGTATCAGACATGGATTTATGATTTTAGAATCACCTATTAAACACAGACTATGCTCATTGGGATAAGCAAACATTTCAAAGTGCAGATTGGCCGGTTTGCCAAAATATTGCAAAAAGTTTAGGAAAGTCAGAATTAGTTTGAACAGAAACGGAAGCCCTAAAACTGGTGTATAATAGAGATGAGCGAGCATACTCGCTAAGGGCAATTACTTGATCGAGCATTGTCCTTAGCGAGTACCTGCCCGCTCGGAAGAAAAGGTTCGGCTGCCAGCAGCGGACGGGGAGCGGCGAGGAACGGAGGGGAGATCTCTCTCCCCCACGCTTCCCCCTGCTCACTGCCGCAACTCACCTCTCACCCGCGCCACCACCAGAACCTTTTCTTCCGAGCGGGCAGGTACTCGCTAAGGACAATGCTCGATCGAGTAATTGTCCGTAGTGAGTATGCTCGCTCATCTCTAGTGTATAACACAATCTAAGAGCCATAAAAGACAGTATTATTCAGGGCTTTTATAGTGTTATACAGCAGTATTCAAGAATATTTTTGAGTAAACCGAACAACTAGAACCCAGTTGGAGATAGAACTTTGCTAAAAACTCAGTTTGGGTTCGCGCAGAACTGAATTTTTAGCAACGTCCAACCTAAAACAGGGTTTTACTCTCTCGGCTCCCTCAACACTATTTGAGCCTGGTATTGCCACATACTGTACTTCCGATACAAACAATTCGTTCAGTCTGCAGGTTTCCCACCTTAGCAAGAAAATATATTACCCAAGTAGAATTTATGCATCAAGTTTTAATGTTTACAGTGAAAACTACATTTTGCTTCCTTCCTACCTCCCAAATGACACCGGTGGGGTAATTTTTGCAAATTTTTTTTATCGACACATCCGATGGTTCTATGAATAAAACTCCCCAAAAATGTGAAACACCTAAAACTCCGGGAGTTTTCTTCATTATTTATTTGCAATCTTCCCCAAAATAATTAGAGAAAAAAAATCGCTCATATTTAATCTTGTTTTTTTCACTCTGCCTAAAATGTCTCACGTTGGGTTCGCTATAAACCAAATCTCGCTCTGGTCCAGCTGTGTAGTCGTAGAATAAATGTTAATCTAATACAGGTTACTGGGTCAAATGCAATCATGGTCTTGTGGGAAAACCTTAATAGTGTTCTGCTTCTTCTAACATAGTAAACTTGGATATTATATGATAGGTTAAACACAAGTGAACCTTGGCAAGAATGTTCTCGAAACTAGGATTTACAACAAAAGAAAATACATTGGAAGAGTGACCTAGGATTGACTTTGCTCTCAAAGAGATCACTCGGAAAGCTAAAGTTTGCTGTGGAACGTGTCGCCTCAAAAATGTTTGGTAAGTAATTCCCCAGGTCAGTCAATTGTTGCAAGTTAGATTTCAGACGAAGGTTTTATTTTGTTCCTGAACCTATTTTTTTTTTTTCTTCCCTCTTCTTTTGTGAAAGAGAAAAAAAAAATGTTTTATGAAATTTTATGGAAATTTTATTATGCAATGGATGGTTTCATCTTACCGGACTCCTCTGAGATGGTGTAGAACATATTTGAAGTTAAAAGCATGTAAATACATAGGCTTTTGTTATGCGAAGATCCCAAAGTGAACTGAGAATTGTGTACTCTGAAGCTGAAGGTCTCTTGTGTTTAATGTCTTATTTCCATTTTTTGTCTTATTTTTGTGTTATTTTTCCCATGTTTAATGTCACTACGCTTAATGTACATAAGCCGAAAAGGTTTCCAGGTCCGTTAAGAAACCGCTTGTTGTGGGAAATAAATATATAATTCATTAGCATGTTAAGGTCACGAGGAAACAAGGGAGCAATAAAGTTGATTGTGTTTTTGCCAAATGTCTTGTGCTAATAGTATTACGATATAAACAATGAAGAGCAAGGCTCGGTAAACTCAACGTGTACTATGGAATATTAAGGGAAGCAGAGAAAGGAAGAAATGAGAAACAAGTGCCGCATATATACTGGAGGTTCTGCATAAAAGTACACTTAAAAATAGGGAACATCATAATAAAAGACTACTGTAGTATGAAGCTGTATGTGAATGTTATTAGCTAAATATTAGGTAAAAGGGAAAAAAAAAGGTTGGTACCGTGTTAGCCAATAGAGCAAAGTGTGATTGTTCGTAGTAGGAGAAACCAAGTAATCTTGTAGAGATGATGCCTTTTAATGGTTAACAAAAATACATGATGTTATAGCAAGCTTTTGGATCTTTTATGGATCCTTAATCAGGCGTAATGAAACTGATCTGGAAAGGGTATATCCAGGGGTCGAAACGCTGTCATTATATATGGGCTCCATGAAGGTTTAAACTTCATCCAAGGATGTGAGTATTGATACACTTTCAACAGTACCCCTTGATGCTGCTCTTGTGTATTCGTACTGGTTGTAACTATATGGTTCAGGATCCAGAAGCAGGTGATGAGCATGCATCCTCCACCCTATACAGAAGCCTCTCCTCTACATTGAGATACGTTTGTGTGCTGCTGCCAAACAATAATTTTTGTGTGTGCGTATATATATATAATATATATATATACACACATACATACATACATACACACACACAAATGCAGAGACGACACCCATCTTGACCTAAATACAAATGCATTTGTGTATATATATATTAATCAGTTTCATTTGGCCTGACGAAGGGTCCATAGAAGATCCGAAAGCTCGCTATAACATCATGCATTTTTGTTAGCCATTAAATGGTATCATATCTACAAGATTACTTGGTTTCTCTGACTGAGAACAATCACACTTAGCTAAATATTAATTACAGCTTATTCCTTACGGACATCACATACAGAACTTTGGGTTAAGGGACAGCTGAGCATGACTACAACCCCCAAGACCAAGGCAAAGGCTTTTGGCATTACTAGAAACTGTTAGGTTGTGCAGCTGGGAGCTGTTATTCTACAGGTTTCCAGGAGCACAGCTTCACAGGTGTGGGGTAATTGAATTGGCTGGGTGTGGAGTTTCTCCAGCCAGCCAATCAGCACAGGTCTGTTACATAGAAATAACAGCCCCTCTGGCTAGATGGAGCTGGCTTCCTCATTCCCCCTGGTGTTTGCATTCATGCATTTAGTTCTATAGGTGTAAACAGTGATGTGTGTCTGTGCAGGTGGCCAGACATGTGATGTGATCAGTCCTATTTCATTTTGGTTGCACTCCAGTACGTGTTGGTGTGAACTGTGTCCTACGTAGCTGGATCGTTTACCATCTTTGGGCAAGCTAGGTCCTTAGGTTCCAGTGCGGGGCCAACACTATTGGGACGATCACTCCTCATGCAGGCAGTATTCATGTGGAAGTTGTCTTGTCAGAGTAGGGACCCGCAAGACAGTGAGGACCCTTGAAGTGGGCTTAAGTGACTTGGCCAATTCACAAACTAATACATCGTACTTTTATAGCTTTTCCATCTGGTTATATGTGCAGGTATGTATGGTGCATGTTTTGGTCATCATTTCAGTCCTTTATGTTATGTCTGCCCATGAGTCCAGTTCCAGTTCACTGTCCCTCGGTGTTCCACATGTGCGTTTGTGTAGTATAGTATATCAGGTTACAAAGCCAGCACGTTTTATGTAGACATGACAGGAACCTAATTTAACCCCTTCCCGCAACAGGGCGTAAACTTATGTCCTGGGGATAGCGCGAGATCACATATGATCTCGCGCTATCCCGCAGCGGGAGTCGGCTGTCAGTCACAGCCGGCGTCCCGCTGCAACAGCGGGCGGGGGGGGGGGGGATCGGAGATGTGCCCCCCTGCTGTTAACCCCTTCCCTGCTGCGATCTAAGTAGATCGCGGCAGGGAAAGAGTTCACAGAGGGAGCGCAATGTTATCGCGAGAGCCCGGCCTGTCGCCATACCAGGACGCCAGACACTGGCGTCCTGTATTGCCAAAGCCTATTATCGCTGTATATCACAGCAATGGGGAGTACTGTGGTCAAAGTCCCCCAGGGGGACATAAGTTGTGTAAAAAAAAAGATTAAAAAAATTTTTAAAAAAAGTTAACTAAAAAAACCCTTTTTCATGCTTTTTCTCATATTAGCATAAAAAAAGGTTTAAAAAAATCCAAACCCGACATATTTGGTATTGTCGCATCTGTAACGACGCGTACAATAAGCTGCACATGCGTTTGAGTGTGCACGGAAAAAAGCGTTTAAAAAAAGCTAAAAAACTGAGGCAAAATGCTAATTTTTAGCATTTTCCCCCTTTTAAAAATGCAATAAAAGTGATCAAAAAAGGTGTATGTACTCCAAAATGGTACCAATAAAAATTACAGCTCGTCTCACAAATAATAAGCCCTCACAGAGCTCCGTACATCAAAAAATAAAAAAGTCACAGGACTTTGAATGCAGCGATTTAGAAAAAAAAGATTTCCAAAAAAGGGGTTTTTTTTTCAGAAAAGTGGAAAAACTAAAAAAAAGTAAGAATTTTTTGGTATCATTGTAACCGCAGAAAAAATGGATTGTGTCATTTATGCTGCATGATTAACGCTGTAAAAAAATCTATGGCAGAATTGATGCGTTTTCTTTCCCTGCTATCATAAAAAAAAAATAAAAGTTTTACAATATAGTCTTATCTACCCAAAAATGATGCCGATAAAAACGACAGGTCGCCACGCAAAAAACAAGCCCTTATACGGCCGCGTCGACGGAAAAATAAAAAAGTTATGACTTTTGATAAATGGAGAAGAAAATCCGCCAAAAATCATTGCTTCCTTAGGCCTCAGTCACACAGGCGCATCAGCACCCGTACACCGGCACCAATGCGCCCGTGTGACTGCAGGAAGGAGACGGACGTACCTGCAGACGGCCGTCTCTCTGCAGCCCCGGAGGAAAGAACACATGACCAGCAATGAAGCCGGTCACATGTTCTTTCCTCCAGCGCTGCAGAGAGACGGCTGTCTGCAGGTACGTCCGTCTGCTGGTGTCAGTCACACGGGCGCATCGGCGCCGCTGTACGGGTGCCGATGCGCCCGTGTGACTGAGGCCTTAAGCCCAAAATATGCCGTGTCCTTAAGGGGTTAAAGATGTGTACCTTTTTATTTTTTTTGTGTTTTTTTATTTTTTTTTATTTTATTAATGCCCATTGATTGTATAGTACCCATACATTCTGCAGCATTGTAGAGGGACCAAATTATCAGTTATATCAGTCGTTGGTCTCAGTAGGAAAAATGCTCACCTTAGCAGTGCTGGCCAATCTGACAAAAGGGCATGCGGTAATATGACTCCACCCTTCAATCTAACATAATATTTTCTGGTGGGACAAGAGAGTCACATTTAAAGGGGTTTTCTGTGACATGGAAAAAAAATGTATAAATGGTAAAAATGAAAAGAAATTGAATAGTCACCTATCTCGACAGCTCCCAGCTCAGCACTGCAGCCCTGGTGCCCAGCGCATGAAACCCAGAAAAAGCAGGTCACATGCCATACATTGTGTACTTTACCAGTCAGCCAGTCAATGGCTTCAGCGGTGATTCTTCTATGGCCGCTGAAGTCTATGTCTGGCTGAGTGGTTACATGCACAATGGATGGCACATAACCACTCGCCATTTTTCCCAGGTTCTGTGCAGTGGGCATCTGGGTTTCAGCGCTAGGCAGAGGGCCGCCAGGATAGCCGAATACTCAATTTCTCTTCATTTTAACCCTGTATAATTTTTTCAATGTCTCTTTTAAGGACCAAGAAAATTTCGCCTTAGGGCTCCCACCCACTAGCGTTTTTTTTCACTGCGAAATTCGCACGTTTTTTTTTTCTACAGGGGGTCTATGGGACTTGTAATGTTAAAATCGCGATTTACCGCGAAATCGCGATTTTGCGCAATCGCGATTTTAGCTTTACAACTCCCATAGCCCAAAGGCCCCCTGCAGAAAAAAAAAAACGCTGCGAATTTCGCAGTAAAAAAACGCTAGTGGGTGGGAGCCCTAAAGTTGAGTGAATTTTTTTTGCCATTTTTGTCCCATTACATTCTGTTAGGACATTGCCCATAAGACTACATACACATATATACATTCTGTTAGGACATTGCCCATAAGACTACATACACATATATACATTCTGTTAGGACATTGCCCATAAGACTACATACACATATATACATTCTGTTAGGACATTGCCCATAAGACTACATACACATATATATATTCTGTTAGGACATTGCCCATAAGACTACATACACATATATAATTTTGGTGTATATTTAAGTCAATGTACAATTTATATGAATCTTTTATAATAGCTGAATGCCCAAAATAGCAAATTGTCTATTGTTTTTTAAATTAATTTTTTTCAATTATTCATTTACCTTAATAGACAAGATTACGTTATTATATGTGCACTAGGGTAGATCATTGTTCCTCTGGCCCTAGCCTGGGCCTTTGCAGCATGATGAAACTTTTCATGCAAGTTCCACATTGGACTTTAAACTTTAACATCTTATTTGCTAAAACTTAAAATAGTTCCAATATTGGTTGAATTCACTGGGATAATTTCACTTGAACAGGAAAACAAGTAGTTGCAAACAGTAAAGAACATTCTCTCTTTCCTGGTGAGGGGCAGGAGACCCAGAGGGGAGAAAGAGAGGGGAGGAAACAAAGAGAAAGAAGAGAGAGGGAAAAAAAACACCACACCCCTGACACCATATTGGGATGAGGGAGCGGGAATGTGGTCACTCAGACTGGAGCCCTGGATGGGGAGGTCTAGAAGTCTCATTGACCATAAAGGTTATTATATTCCTGTGGGTTTAGGACCTCTATCTAATAGTGCCACGTATTTGAGAACTTACCCTGTGATTCTTTGATAGAGGCTGTAAGGTCCTCCATCTCCATTGTCTCACTGATCAGTTGAAAGCCACATTGAAACAGAGGGAGTTAATGTTTGTCGCCAGAGTTTTGGTATGCATGCCCTTGCTGGGCTAACCAGATGTCTCACCGCAGAGCACATCTAGGAATACAGGGGGATATGGCTGGGATAAAGGAGGAAGAATGCAGGTGATTTGGGGAGAACAAAATCTGTAAATTTGGAGGTAATACGCCAAACCTCAGACCAGAATTTCGTCAACACCGGGCAGTCCCAAAATACATATATTAATGTTCCCTGGCCTGTGCCACATCTCCAATACATGGGAGAAACCACTGGTATCATTTTATGTAATCGGGAGGGCTTCCTATACAAATGCAAGAGACTTTTGAATCCTGTTTCCTGAACGTTGCATGAGATGGATGATTTATGTGTAAAGATGAAGACTCTACTCTACTTAACTGTTCAGGTGTAAACAAATCTCTTTACCAAGCGAGAACATACTGTATGATGGTGGTGGGGTCTCTGCATGTATGGTTATTATGTTGTATATACGTGAAAGGGTGCGGCAGGAGGGACGTGTCCCACTGCAAAGCTGCTTAAATGGAGTCTTCCCTCTTGAGAATCCCAGGGCAGGAGGTAAGGAATGGAGAAAGTGTCTGATTTGTAGGATTTGCCAGTAAGTCAGCAGCATAGGTTCTGTGATATTTGCCAGCACATCTATAGGTAGCCACTGTCCCTCTAATAGGAAATGGAATGCTCTAAACCTACCACTATGGAGCCATAAGTGGAGCACACCGTCTTCAAGACTAGTTGAGAAAGCTGGGTTTCCCAAAATCGGAAATATGGGTGAACTCCTGAGCGAGATATCGGGTTTAGATAAAACACGGGAGAGACCCCCGAGAGTGTGACCTATTGTGAGGTTAGAACTAGCCTCCTGGGGTATGTCATCCTGTACCCAGGCTAGAGCAGACAGGGGTATGGAGGAAAATGCCTTTTGTAATGAAATCCATTGCTTACAGTCCATGTGCCTATTCCAGTTGACTACATGCAGCAGATGGATAGGTTTGGTGATAGGCCATCAGATCTGGTATGCCAAGGTGGCCCATCTCCTTAGGCCTCACAGGGTACTCCGGGCTATGCAGGTGGGCTTGTCCGCATATACAAACTTTGTGAGCAGGGAATATAAATGTCAGAAGAATAATTTAGAGATATGAATGGTTAAGGCTTGGAGGGAATACAATATTCTAGGAAAGACATTCCTCTTGAATATTGAGCACCTTGTCCAAGAAGTTAGGCCCTTTTTAATGTTATTTGAAAGGCTCAGGCAGTTGACTGTGTATAGGTTGGAGGTATCCACCGTCAGGTGTATCCCCAGATATTTGATGTTATCTCTGACCCATCGAAAAGAAGAAGGAATCTTTTAGCTCAGTGGCCAGGGAGTGAGACAAAGATACATTGAGTACTGCAGATTTTTGGCAATTAATTTTGAAATTCGATAGCGTGGAACATAGACAGAGTTCATTTAGAAGGTTAGGGAGCGAGATCTGAGGAGATGAGAGAAAGAACTACAGATCATCTGCATATGTGGCTACCTTGTGCACAGAGCCCCCCATCTGTACTCCCTCAATGTTGGTGTTGGAATGGATATGGTCGAGGAGGGGCTCCAGGCACAAGATGGAAAAGTGGGGAAAGAGGGCATCCCTGTCATGTACCAATGGAAATTGGGAAGGGGTGGAAAACTGACCATTAGAGAGAATGGGAGAATGGAGAAATAGGCCAAGCAAATGAAAAAAGGCCCATCCAAAGGTGAATAGACAGGATGAAAATGCGATAGTAAATTTCAACATATTTCCCCCACCCCTCTTAAGAAAGATGATCTGCACTGTGAAGGATGGTAGAATGAGCAATTGTCACCTTTTGGTCTAAATTTGTGGGGATCTTCCAAGCTCTCCTCTTGGTGTCCTGACGTTGGGGGCAGAATCTTCCTCCACTGGCTGGCTGAAAGCTGGGGGAAGAGTCCAGTTCGGAACAGGGGAAGCTGGAGCCTGCAGGAATAGGAACGCACCCTCTATATTAGCTGGTAAACTAACTATAAAGGTGTGGCCGCATCCCCTAATAATGATATGAAATCTGTGGCCCCATCTATACATGGCATACGCTGTTCGAAATAGCTTGCAGCAGGGGTTTAAAGAGCCTCCGCATAAATAAGGTCAGTCTAGAAACATCCAGTAGGATAGAGATCTCTGAACCCTTGAAGCTAACCTCACTCCCAAAAACAAAGTAAGATGTTTTCCTTTTGTCTATAAAAGTGTACTCGACAGATAACGTCCCTTGGATAGTTAGGGTTACGCTTCCGTGGTCCCGCCAGGCAGTGGAGTCTATCTAGTTCTATTACCCTATCCTCTAGTCTGTTTAGAAGTTTGCTAAAGATGGAAACAACATAGTCATGGAAGTCATCTGGTGGAATGTCCTTGGTCAGGCATCTGAGCTGAAGATTGTCACGGTGGCCCCTATATTCGATGTCATCCAGGTGCAGTGCAAAGTCTCTCATCTGAGACCTGTGGTTGTCTAGCGATTTGGCTAGATGCTGCAAGTCTAAAGAGGTAGATATTTGCTCCAGGGTTAGACTCCTTGTTGTAAGGGAATGGACTGATTGATTAACGTCACAGACATCTGATACCCATTGTGCGTGAAGTGGGTTTGGCTCCCGAGCCCGCTCCATACATAGCATGTAAATAGCTGTCCACAGCATATGCTAACTGCATGACATATGAGCCGTTAGGACGTAACGAGCCATATGTGTGTCACGAAGGGCTTAATATTGCTATTGTTGCAGCTATTGTTCTCTAACATTGTACAGACTCTAGTTGTTGGATCCCATTGCCTACTGTATCTTCGGCAAGCAGAAGTACATGATTCTTTTATTAAATTTCCGCATGTAAGCAAATGAAAATTATTTATGGACATCAGCATGAGCTCATGAAGAATAATAAAAAAATGTAATCTTCCCTGTCCTTGGGTAGAGGTTCCCCTGGCGGCTGTTTGCGCTGACCTTGGGTACATTTGTAAACAGTAATCATATGTCCTCACTGCCTCCTCTTTTTTTTAATGCTAAAAATTTCTAATCTGGGAAGATATAAATCAGATTTATTGTTTGGTTGCCTAGTGTTTCTTTCGTGCTGAGGTACTGGGAGCCGTACATTGCACAGGTGAGGTGTGACCTTACTAGAGATTTATGGAGTCACAGAAACAGCTTTATTCTGGGGATTGTTTCATTGAAGTCTCTGGTAGCCTTTTGTTTGATTATCTTCAATGTTTTGAGTATCAAACATCAAAATTCAACACATTTGCTACAATAAACATAAGTTCTGAGTAAACAGGGTGTCCACAGACATACCTATGCGGGGTGGAAGAGATCTTTCTGGCATTACATGAGGATATATGTTTGCTCCAGCACTAAAATCAAAGGGAATCAATTTAACCACCTGAATACCAGGGATTTATCACTTTTTTTTTTTTTTTTTTCGTCGCCGAGTTCCAAGGGGCCTTTTAATTTTTCCATTGACATAAGCTTGGAAGGGCTTGATTTTTGTATGACGAGTTGTATTTTTTTTTTATGGTACCATTTAGGGCTCATGCACATGGGAGCAAAAAAATTGCAACTTTAGTTGCTGAAAATCATATGAATAGATGACTTTTCCACACTGAAGTCCTAAGCTTCAATCACTCACAACCTTTCCACGCTGTTCGGGAGGGACTGAAAATATGCACTGCTCTAGAGAGAGATGAAAAGAAGCCCTGGGGATTCCCTTCATCTCCTGGGGCATCCCTTCATCACTGGGATGCAGGGAACCCCTGGGAAATGAAGGGAAGCCCCACTACCGGGATGAAGGAAAGACCTGCCATGTGGATGAAGGGAAGCCCCGCCACAAGGATGAAGGGAGTCCCCCGCTGCGGGGCTTCCCCATTCCTCCCCCTGGGGGCACAATGCTTCTGGGTTTTGTGGCACAGCAGAACTTATTCCCTCTCCCTTTTTTTTCAGCTCCTATAGGAGTCTATGGACACTCCTGCATTTTGCGCACCAAAGATAAGTCAATACCTATATTTTTGCGCAGCGGGGAATTTCAGTTGCTGAATTCCAGTCGCTGATGTCCTTGTTTTTTTTTTACGTGCGATTGTTTTTTTTGGGTGCCTAAAATTTCTTGGTCTGAATGTTTCCATCAGAAACCATTGGTCACAAGCTGCGCAAATTCCCTCATGTGAGCAAACTCTTAATGTGCTGTATAATATACAGAAAAACGTAAAAATTGTACCGTACCATTTTCGGATGGCTTCGTTATTACAGCATCTATAGAACAGTAAAAATGACATATGAACTATGCTTTATGGGTCGGTATGATTACAGAGATGGCAAATTTATATAGTTTTTTAATAGTTTTCTGTTTTGAGGGCTCAGTCACACAAGAGTCGATCTGCGCGTATTTCCGTGCTGAAAAACGCCCGCACAGCAGGTGTGGATGAAAATCCGCACCTGCCAGAGAAAGAACATATGGCTGGCAATGGACCTGGTCATGCAGATTTTCATCCGCATGTTTGTGTGACTGAGCCCTTAAAAAGTAAATTAAGATTTTTCTTCAAAATGTGCTTTCCGTCGCCATATTCTGAGAACCGTAACGTTTTTAGTTTTTCTGTCGATTGGGATGTGTGAAGGCTTGTTTATTGTGGTGTAAGCTGTAGTTTTTATTTTTACCATTTTGGGGTACATACAGCTTTTTGATCACTTTTTATTTAAATTTTAGGAGCCAGGTTTTGAAAGAAAAAAGATCATAATTCTGGCATTCTACCTATTTTTTAACGACTTTCACAATGCGGGATAAATATTGTGATATTTTAATAGTTTGGACTTTTACGTATACGACAATTCCGAATATGTGGGTTTTTATAATTTTTTAGTTTGTTTCAAGCCATGCATTGGGCAGTCCATGTGTGGCAACCCTGGAAGCCTTCAGAAGGCCCCCTCTGATTGCTCTGCAGGGGATGCCGATGGGGGACAGGACTACCACTGACTGTTTAACTGCACAGCCAGCTTTGATCAAAGTGCCTAAACACGTGACTGCTGTGATCAGAGATAACTCTGATCATCGCAGCAGTTGTCAGTGGTTGTCAGCTATCAAAAACAGCTGATACCGTGTTTTCCCAAAAATAAGACACCCCCCCCCCCCGGAAATAAGACACCCCCCAAAATTTGCAGAAGTCTCAAATATAAGGCACCCCCCGATAGTAAGGCATAGTAAAGTGTGCAGGCAAGTCAAGAGGCCTGTCCCCTGCTGCCATCCCCGTTGTCTCCTACCTCCAGATGTATAGGTAGATCTGCAGAGCTCCCCCTGGTGGCCGGAAGCTGCAATACCATCCCTGCTTACAAGTGGTACAGGAACTTCTGTCTGCAGACAGGTACGTTACTTTACAGCCCTTATTATTTTATGGCTCTGTGTGTGAGTCATGCAACCTGTGTGTGATTCTTAAGGCTGGGTTCTCACAGAGCGTATTTCCAGCGGAAATCTCGCAGTTTGGCCACAGCGATAAACAGCGAGATTTCCGCCGGGAAAGCGCTGCTTCAAAACCCACGGCACTCAGCCGCTTGTTTTGAAGCGACCTGGCTGCACGCTTTTCCGTTTCTGTGAACACCGGCTTCTCCCAGCTTTGCCGTGACAGATTTGCTGTCCCATGTGGACGAGATTTCTGAGAAATTTCGTCCACAAAGCTGGCCAATTGAGGGATTAGCGGCCACAGACGGATTTGCCGTGGCGAAATAAGACACCCCCTGAAAATAAGACATAGCGCATATTTGGGAGCAAAAATTAAAATAAGACGCGTCTTATTTTCGGAGAAACAGGGTAGCAGCTGGGTACAGAGCGGATTTGGCTCCCGAGCATGCTTCATACACACCTTAGGACTGCGGGACGTTTATAGTCATTTGGTGGTCCTGTAGTGGTTAGGAGGAATTAGCACAACAAACACAACATTTCTGACTATAAAGACAAATTTAAGACCTGAAACAAAAAAGTGAGATTTATTATCCTACAGAAAATGTTCAAAATGGCCGCCGCTATACAGAGAAGTACATGGCTGAGTGTGGCGGAATAGATGGCATGTAGCATCTCTGAGGTCATCATTTCACAGACCACTCATATCCATCTCTCCAGTTCACTAACTTCAAAAGGTCTTGACAGCTGCCTTAGGGCTTAATCACACAAGCGCATTTGCGTGCGCAAAATATGTGCGCATTGCGCAGAGAATAGGGTCCGTTGTTTTCAATGGGTTTGCTCCCATTTTGCAACATACTCTACTTTTGTGAAATCAATAACACCAGGGACTAATTAGACTGCACAGCCTTTTCAATCAGGATGTGAACGGCCCCCGGCAGCGTAGAAAGTATAGTTAAAAGTGCCGATACACGCACAATAACACGACCTTCAAAGCGGAAAAAGTCGTACTATCGCAAGCATATATGTGCCTGAGCGGGAGCTCTTAAAGAAATCCAGAGGGTCAGGTCTGGACAATCTAAGGAACAGGGTGTGTTGTGCTATACAACATGTTCCAAATCGAGCTGCAAGCTACTGATGCATGAGTTCGGTAATGAGGTGGAGCATCATCGTGCTGGTGCCAAACCCATTGACGTTGCGCCAATGGTAAGTCATTGAGCCATTTGTATGCAGTCATGTTTAGAATGCTCAGCTGTCAGTCACATTCACGGTGCCATCAATGAAGACGGGACCAAGGAGCTACTCACAAAACAATACGAAGTATATTAGTGCGTGAATTGGGGGGGTTGACTATTCAAACTCCACACTAGAGTGCACGGGTTTGAAAAATAAGGCGGGAATATAGGTCCTGCCCTATCTTTCTCGCAGGTAGAAAAACTATATGCGAGAAAGATCAGGCAAGTCCTATCTTTTCTCACACATAGTATTAACGTGCGAGAATCCTGATATCTACTTGGAATTATGTATTCAGTTTTTAGTCAGTTTCTCAGTCTCTGTTATGCTGTAACATGGATCTACCACTGAAACTGCCTAGAGCGGAATACAGGCACTCCTGTCACAGTTACTGATGATGATCACACAGCTTCTGTCACACAGTCATAACAGAGGAGATGACAGCTCATCCTCCTGATTATGTTCTGTAGGTCCTTCAGGCAAATATAGAGTGTAATGATAATTAAACTTGTTATGGTTTCATTCGTCCCATAATGGGACTTAAACACGCCCTTATGTATAATCACCCCGAAACAGCTGTCTGTGTATGGTTTTCTGGCTTGGTTTCCTATTCTCAATCATTGTTAAGACTTATTAAAGACTCCTATATTGATTTGAAGGAATGCTGCCATCCAATAGGTGTCGCTGCAGAGGTACTAGTTCCATCTTTCCTATTTGCATAAATTACCCAGAGGAGCGTGCATGGCCTTATAAGTCTCTTCACTGACCTTTTACTTGTCACTACACCCCTTTTGGGTGCTCTCCTTGAGGAAAGACTATGCCATCCCCTGACCCACTCACCCCAAGGTGTCTCCACACACTTTTTGGGTGCTCTCCTTAAGGAGACAGGACACCCCTCCTAGCCCAGAGTCTATAATTTAGGGTCAGTACAAGAAAAGTAATCCAATGTACTTGCAAAGTTGCTTATGGTTTTTGTAGATCATTTTCTTCACTAGTAGACACGGTTATTAATAAATGTATGTTCCTAATTAACACACATAGTAAAACATACCAGCGAATGTGTGAAGTCTGTGCTGTTTCGTTTTTTTCTTCTGTCTTGCAGACCTCAGGAAGTTTCATGGATCATTTATGTTTTTTACACTTCAAAAAAGAAATGCAAGCCCAGTAAATATCTGCAAAGTTACTTCTCAGCGCTAGAAAGTGCTGACCTAGCCAGGGGGCACTGGGATTTAAATTAGGGTACTGTAAAGCAGATGGCTGTACATGATAGTTCATTTATCAAGTAATTCTCCGGAGCATTTGCCTGCTTTTGATTTTTGGTGATCAAGTGCTAATTGTCAAAATATATATCCAGATCCATAGAATAAGCCTGCACTTCCCTGTTTTCTCTTCTAATTATGTGCCGACATTTATGTGTATAGCAAACCTCAGTGAATATGTAAGCAGATGCACCTTAGCAGTTCAGCAGTTTTAGAAGAAATACAACTGAATACATTTGCATTGTGTAGTTTAACCCGTTCCCATCCCATGATGAAGTCATGCATGACTGCCAGTCGTTGAAACCTATCTTCATATGCAAATGAATCTAGCCTGGACGCTCTGAAATGTCCTTCATCCTTACATTTTGGCCACAATTCGTGCTATTCGAGAGAGATGGTGCTTGCATTTCCTAGCGCTGCTATCATTACCCTTACGAATTTGATCTACAGATATATCCAATGGTTTGAGGAAGGTCTAGGATGAGACCAAAAAATAAAGAAATCACAATTTGTGGATACTAGAGATGAGCGAGCACGCTCGGTTAGGTCAGTTACTCAAGCGAGCATGCTTGGGGGGGCAGCGGGGGTGAGACTGAGAGAGATCTTGCTGATCAGTGGGGGTATTACCGCTGAGACCCCCACCAATCTCTAGAATGGGGATCCCAAGTCTCCCTCTTTGTGTCACTCGAGGGGGTCACTTCTCCCCCTGCATCAGGATGAACAGAGTACAGGACGAGCATGCGCGATCAGTGTTCCATTCATTTTAATGTGGCTGATGGAGATACCCAAGTGCTTACAACTTGGCTATCTCTGCAGGCCCCTTGAAAGTGAATGGAGCACTAGTGGGCTTGCATGACCAGCGCTCCATTCAGTCTCCTCCTCACTATAGGGGTGCAGTATCCCTGCAGTGAGAAGAAGGAAAATGGGACCCCCCATTTTTGAGATCAGAGGGAACACCCTCAGTCAATCAACAAGTTGTCCCCTTTTCTACGGACAGGGGATAACTTGTAGTCTTGGTAGAACCCCTTTAATGCTTTGGTTATGTATATAAGGGAATATATTTTAAGAAAACAGGTTAATTAAAGAAAAAAATTTAGAAAATGGTAATAATGAAATAATAATTTCAGCCCTATACAGTATATCAATGTCTGTTATTACGTGTCTTGCAGATTTGGGTGAGAATTGCTCTAAACCGGGTTAAATAAACACTCCTACGGTATAAAGCATCATCAAAATTTTAATTAGACTTTTCTGTTAGGTGACTATAATCCATTCTACTACCATTCCGAAATACCATAAATATTCTCAGGGAAATGTAAACAGATAGCATGCAATTTTACGAATGTGGCCTCCTTTTGATGTGGCCGGCTAGAAGGAAGAAATATGTTTCAGCTTAGACTTGGCAAGTAAAGCTGTCACTGGGAAGAACTGGTTGTGGTTAGTATTACACTGACCAATCTGAAACTATAGCTCATATTTAACCACAAGAAGTCAGAACCAAACTCTATCGCCTTCGACTTGAAAGACTTTTATTTTTCTTCACGTTTGTTATTTATTTTGCTTTATTCTCACACCTTAACCCCACTAACCACTAGTCTTCATTTCTAGGGGTAGTATATCAGTAAAAATATAAATTGTGTGAATGAATGAATTATATTTCACTGTCCATTCAATGTCCTATATATCAGAGTGCTGGTCAAAATCTGTAGATGTAGGGCCTAGTCAGATGGGCATGTATCCTGTCTGTATGCCGTCCATTATACCCAATTAGGCTATTCACATAAGCGCTTTTTCATGCGGTCCAATGGTCCATATCAAAAAAAAAAAAATCAAAAAGAAAAAAAAAAAAATCGCTGCATGTCCAATTTCGGTTCGTATCACAGAAGAGAGTAGGACATGCAATGTCCATTGACCCCACTGCAGGAGCAACATGTCCAACTGAATGACCCTTAGAGTAGCTTTACATGAGACAATTATTGTCTGAATAGTTGTTCAAAATAGTTAAAGGGGTTGTCCCGCGAAACAAAGTTGGGGTATACACTTCTGTATGGCCATATTAATGCACTTTGTAATGTACATTGTGCATTAATTATGAGCCATACAGAAGTTATTCACTTACCTGTTCCGTTGCTGGCGTCCTCGTCTCCATGGTGCCGTCTAATTTTCAGCGTCAAATCGCCCGATTAGACGCGCTTGCGCAGTCCGGTCTTCTCCCTTCTGAATGGGGCCGCTCGTGCCAGAGAGCTGCTCCTCGTAGATCCGCCCCGTCACGTGTGCCGATTCCAGCCAATCAGGAGGCTGGAATCGGCAATGGACCGCACAGAAGACCTGCGGTCCACCGAGGGTGAAGATCCCGGTGGCCATCTTCGCAAGGTAAGTAAGAAGTCACCGGAGCGCGGGGATTCGGGTAAGTACTATCCGCTTTTTTTTTTTAAACCGAACGGGGGGGGGGGCTATTTAAAAAAAACAAACCCGTTTCGGCGCGGGACAACCCCTTTAATAGCATTCAAACTATTTTTGTTTGTGCACCTTTAAGGCCCATTTACACGGAGCGATGATCGCTCAAAGATTGGTCAAATGGCATTTTTAGAGACAGCTTTGAGCGATCATTTTGCATAAACTATTAAGTAGCTACTCAGCTACTTAATAGCAATTTAGCGTGCAAATGAAGCCTTAGCTGAAAGGAGTTAATAGCCTGAGGGCTCTTATCTGCTTTCAATTCCTTTGTTCTCCGACAGGAAATAATGCTATCAGCACTACCCGTGGAGAACTACTGATAAGGCTAAAGGACGATTTTTAGTTTGGCCTGAATTTAACGCTCAGCTAGCAGTGCACGAAAAGTGCACGATGGCCACGTGTTTAGACGCAACCATGATCACTCAAATGATCGCTTTTTAACGATTTTTTAGCAATCATCGCTCAGCGTAAATGGGCCTTTTCATGGAGAATTTGTTGTTTATTTGTTCAATTTTGCGGCCACTGAACCAATTGTTGGGAGTATCTGCATGGCCAAAATGTCATTCATCGACTTGTTCAAGGGTATGAGGTCCTTTGGCAGGTGTGACTTTTATATTTGGAACCCTGATGGCACACTCATTAGTTGTCAAGTCCACTTAACGCACATAAATATGTTGAAGCGGTCTTCGAGTGAACTCGAAGACCGCTGCTGTGGATTCTTGTCTGACCAAAACCAGCTAGAGACCACAGCAGCAAGCGTTCTTTGGAAGACAATCCAGGACTGTTCAGTTGAGAATCACTGCACATATTTAGGTGTTTCCAGAAACCATTGAGTTTTGCGTGGGAGGACAAAAAAAAAAAAAGGCGGGAGCCAAGCAATGTTCGGCACATGCCAAACAAGTGCACACCTCCAAGCAAAGTTGTTGACTAGTTGTTGAAAGACAATGATTACCTGTACACATCAGATGATTATCAACTTGCAACTATTTTCTGTTTGGGAAAACTGGGCAGGGTCCCCATCGCGAAGGGGGCTCTTCTCTTCAGCGCTGCTACTGCTGCTCAGCTGCAGCGCTGCCCATCCGTGAAGGAATACTCAAGCATCGGTAAAGTTAAAAAGCAAGCACAGCGTCAATGAAGCCCACCACCAATTAGCAGAAGAGGAGAGGGACGTCACTCACTTGTCTGGCGCCTCTGACATGTCCGCACTTTATTAGGCTTTGCCTCTCAGACATGACCACCTGATCAGCATTAGAACACAGACGCAGGGCTGAGGACTGATGTCCCACACCCAAAAAGGATAGTTGCAAGTTGCGGTTGGAAAACTCTGTACAGTAGTGTCAGCCTGAAGTATTGTAGTCTATAGTACAAATGAGCGAGTCTTCAAGTCCTCTGCAGAGACTAAATAAAAGTGTTAAAAAATTTAATAACCATTTTTAATAGTAAAAGTAATTAAAATTTATTAAAAAGGTTAAAAAAAAAACTCTTTTCCTATAAAAATCTAAACAATTAAAAACCAAATTGGTATCACCTTTTTTTTGTGCTTGATAAAGTCTTTCTTAGACGAAACGCGTTGCACCTAGGACCTGTGTGTCCCAATAAAGAATCCTTTTTGTCATTATTCTCCTGTGGATTCTCTTGACCATTACAGTTCCTGTAAGCAGCGCTGATTAATTTTTTCACACTTATGTGCAATCATTTATGCTTCCAATTGGTATCACGGTGAAGGATGGGGAAAAAAAGGATGGAATGCCGGAATTGGGGTTTGTTGTCCCTGCTCTCAAATATTTGAACATCAAGTGATCCAGAAAATGTATACTTCCAAAAATGGAAAACTACAGCTCACCCCACAAAAAAGGAGTCCTCACACAGCCCAATCGATGACAACAATATAAAAAGTTACGGTCTCAGAATATGGCAACGGAAAGCAATGGTTGCGTGAGAAAAACATTTTCTATACCTTTTTAAAATAGAGACTATATCATTTTAGCATCATACTTACCCATAGAGCAAAGTTCATGTGTCCTTTTTTACTGCACTGTGAACGTTGTAAAAACTAAACCACCAAAAAAATAACACATTTGCATTTTTTTTTCATTTCTCCCAACTTAAAAATGTAAGGCTTTTCTGTACATTATGTGTTACATTAAATAGTACCATTGAAAGGTGATTGCTCCCAGCAAGAGAAACCAAGTAATCTTGCAGATATGACTAATGGCTACAAGATTACTTGGTTTCTCTTGCAGAGAATGGGGGTCAGAAATGATATCTTTTCTCTATAGGGAGAGCACCTAGATGGTGAGTGAGGAGACTCAAATGGCCTCTGGGTAATATGCAAATAAGGGAGATGGAATAAAACCTCTACAGTGCCACCGATTGGAAGGCAGCATTCCTTCAAGCCAAAGTTAGACTCTTTATACAAGCCTTGTAACAATGACTGGGAATTAAAAGCAAAGCCAGACTCCATGTACATACAGCTGTTTCAGGGTTTTTGCCCTTCATCAGTGTACAGTAGGAGTCTGGCTTTGCTAGTGAGAGGAGCGTGCATGGCCATTTGAGTCTCCTCACTCACCATCTAGGTGCTCTCCCTAAGGAGAAAAGATGGTCTTCCTGACCTACATCCCAGGCCTCTCACTTGCAAAGCCAGACTCCTACTGTACACTGATGAAGGGCAAAAACCCTGAAACAGCTGTCTGTATATGGAGTCTGGCTTTGCTTTGAATTCCCAGTCATTGCTACAAGGCTTGTATAAAAAGTCTGACATGGCATGGCATGACTTGGCTAGCGAGAGGCCTGTGATGTGGGTCAGGAACACTATTTTTTTTCCCTTAGAGAGAGCACCTAGAAGGTGAGTGAAGAGACTTATAATGCCATTGAAGCTCCTCTGGGTAATATGCAAATAAGGGAGATGGAACAATACCTCTGCAGCACCACTTATTGGAAGGCAGCATTCTTGCACGTCAATGTTAGACTCTTTATACAAGCCTTGTAACAATGAGTGGGAATTGAAAGCCAAGTCAGAATCCATACAAAGACATGCATAGGTGCTCTCCCTAAGGAGAAAAGATAGCGTTCTTACCCCAGTCCCCTCGAACACGGACTTATGCAAGTTCTACATGCTTTTCTTTTTTTTTTAATATTTGTAGTAATTAAATCTATTATCCTATTATCTAGAGTTTTGCACATTTTTCTTCCATTCATTTTATCTTCTTTTTTTCTTTTGCAACAAAAGCAAAAATAATTAAACATATAGCTCTCTATTTCACATACCTAGCGCAATCCCCCGTATGATAAATGACCCTAACAGACAATGAGACGAAACTCATTTCTTCCTACATTATGGCTTATAACGTGATTGCTTTTAATGCCTACTTCTTCTTTGACTTTTCCCAAGTCGTAGATCATCTGCTGAAGATGTAAGACTTTTACAGGTCGCGCAGAACCACTTATAATTAAAGACAATAAGGTCTACATCAATAGGGTTACAAGATGATGTAGTAAACCGGACAGACAAGGTACCGACTCAGAAGCCAAGATTTATTCCTTTGGCAGCAAGATTCCTTCTCTCCCCGTGAGTTCATTGTAAGAGTCAGGACGGGATGACAGATTTACATGTACATGGTGACCAAGTCTTCACTAGGCAGATGATAGAAAGACTGATAAAAGGCAGTAAGCTCCCGGTGACATTAATAACAGAGTAGAATTAGCGGCGTTACATTAGTAACTGCTAACTGTAGAGGCCATTTTTTCCCCTTGATTTGAAGCTTTCGGCAATGATTTTCTTAAGAATCATAATTATCACCTCAGTGTCTAATGGTTCCTTATGAAGACGGGTCCGTGCCAGAGTATATTGAGGCTGGCAAAGAATGAAAAAAAAAATGTTATGTTTCTTATTACTAGAGATCTTTGCCAAACAAAATGTACAGTAGAGCGTGAAATTATTTTTTTGCTCACTGCTACTGGTTATATTAACCCCCGTACATCGAGGAGGAAAACTGCTTAAGTAAAGGCATCGGTGCAAGAGCTTTTCTTTTAGCTAAAGCAGGGGTGTCAAACTTAATTTCACTGAGGACCCCATCAACATTAGGGCAGTTTCAGATGAGCGTTTGCGCAAGTACGTTCGCCGGTACGGAACGTATTTGCGCATGGACGAAGTTAGGAAATGGCAAGAAGCAGACCGCTACATCGTGCCAATAGAAAGAATTCTAGTTCACACTCTTGCGTGTTACTATGTTCCCGTGGAATAGAATGGCAATTAAATGCTTAATTAGGACCAACTGCCTTTTTCCCCTATGTTATACACAAGGTAACTCCGTTCCCCTCCCTTTTTTTAACACGGACAAAGATAGAGCAAAACGTATCAGTTCTCAGCCGAAAAGTTTGCAAGATACAAAAACACATTCGTCTGGGCGAATCAGAATGTTAAGGCAACAGAAATACAGTCCTAAGCTCTCGCTCATGACTTGAAGGTTGTGAGTTCAATTCCCGCTTGGTTCAGGTAGCCGGCTCAAAGTTGACTCAGCCTTTCATCATTTCGAGATCGGTAAAATGAGAACGTAGTTTGGTGGGGTAAATTACATGAAAGTGCTGCAGAATAAGTTGGCGCTATACAAATAACAAGATTTATCTTATTTTATTTATCCTCACATGAGATAATGCCTCCGCAAATACATTTGTCTGCGTCTTCGCTTATGGTTGCTTTCAAAGGGCTGTTAAAGGGCTCATTCACACAGGTGTATTTGAGCATTGTGCTCACTATACATGTGTAATATGGACAGCTTAATCTCCATTGATTTGTATTGGGGTAGTCAGGCCTACATTTTCCATGCATGTATGTTTTTGCAATAAAATCTAATATACACTACATGTACAAGTAGGTGGGCGGACTACCGTACCTACTTATTAGTCGATTTACCCAGTTCAACCACATTTTTATAAAATCAAGCATGTATTCCATTTGTGTTGGTCAGGGTTGGCCATATATTCAATGGCTTTCTGTACAGTACTTTCTGTTGCACCAACATATATGCTGTACTGTCATATAGTATACATACTGTATGACCATAACACCAAGTTGCAACTAAAATTCTTTGTGATTTTGGTTTATTTGCAATATTTACAAACTTTCAGCAGTTTGATCGCTGCTCATTATAATGGACCAATTCTCGACCCACCCATCTAAAAGGGACCCATGGCTTTGTAATACTTAAAGGGTTTTCCAGGTAAATACTATTGATGACCTATCATCAGGATAGGTCATCAATAGCTGATTGGCCGGGGTCCATTGCCCCGACCGCTCAGCTGAGCAGGCACATGCTGTCAGCACCACAAATACACAGCGGTCGGAGCAGAAGTCTCCCTGCTGACCTCCGTGTAGTATCTGGCGCTTGTAACTGCAGGCACAGCTCATGTTGAAATCAATGGAAGCCATGCCTGCAGTTACAATCGCCGGCTACTATACAGAGGTTGGCGCAGAGGATTCCGATCCGACCTCTGTGTATTTGGAGCGGTAGTCTCCGTGCCAACCTCTGTGTAGTGGCCGGCACTTGTAACTGCAGGTATGCCTCTCATTGAAATCAATGGGAGAAGTGCCTGCAGTTACGAGTGCCAGCTACTACACGGAGGTCGGCGCGGAGACTACTGCTCCAACCTCTGTGTATTTGCGGCGCTGATAGCATGCGCTCACTCAGCTTTTCGGTCTGTGTCCCGAGCGACAGACCCCAGCCGATCAACCATATTGATGATAGGTCATCAATAGTATTTCCCTGGAAAACCCTTTTAAATACAATTATGTTTTCTAATCAAGTCGGGCACTTTCTTAATACTCATCTTTTTACATATATATACATATATATATATATATATATATATATATATATATATATATATATATATATATATTACTTTTATATTACACACATATCTAACTGTCATTTTATAAAATTTGGATGAAAAAAACCAAAAAAAAAACCAACGACTATAAAAAATACCATATCAGTAGGTTAAATCTTTCGAATGCCATATGTATGAAAAGACCTTGGTTTGTGCAGTCTATTTAACGTTATCATGACACAATCTGGCTGTACATGTCTGAACTAAATCCCAAACTGTTCCGAAGGCAGACCGCACAATCAGCAGTCTCTAATTTTCAAGGACAGCCTGACTTTTTTGATAAAAAATTCCTTTTGTTCTCACTGCAGACATGGGTGTGTTGGTTCGAACTTGCTCTAGGGTCCTGAAAATCTGAGTTGGGTAGTAAAGTAATAATTAAAACAATTAGCATCTTCATATTGAGCTTTCCTTCTCCTCGAATAAATCAATAAAATAAAAGATCTCACTCTACAATAAATGTAATGTGCAATTAGCATCTATTATACTACATAGAATATACTCTGCAGATTTCAACTTTGTGGACATTTGCTGCGCATTACTTAGTATAAAGCAATTCTAAAGATTCTCATTTTCAGGTTTCTCCTATTTTAGCCCTATTCTACATTATTTACGGCCAGATCCTGCTGCTTGACTGATGGGATAGTTGTCAGGGGATCACCTTCTATGATACCCTAAGGAAAAGGTTTTGCCTAGTTTGATAACCCCTTTAAGAAGTTGTACTAGAGCTAAAGGTGTTATTCAATTTGCATCTTTAGGTAATTTTGGGCCCCTGAGCCAAAATTATAAAAAAAAAGAAACTCACCCTGGAGCCTAACCTCCGCTTCGGCAGCAAAGCAGGTGATGTCACCAAGTCATAGTAACATAGTATGTTAGGCTGGAGGGAGACAATGTAGTTCAGCCTCTTTCCACCCCACATTGTTGATCCAGAAGAAGGCAAAAAGCCAATTTAGGCCATGTGGGGGGAAAAATTCCTTCCCGACTCCATAATGGCAGTCAGAATAATCCCTGGATCAATGTTTTGAAAGTTTCTACCTGACTCCAAGACCGGGATCAACAACCCCGCTGGTTATTTAATGTGCATATCCTGTAATATCATAGCGCTGTAGATAGGCGTCTATCCCCCTCTTAAACTCCTCTATGGATTTTGCCATCACCACTTCCTCAGGCAGAGAGTTCCACAGTCTCACTGCTCTTACAGTAAAGAACCCTTTTCTGTGTTGGTGATGAAACCTGCTTTCTTCCGGATGTAGCAGATGCCCTCTTGTTACCGACGCAGTCCTGGGTATAAAAAGATCATGGGAAAGATCCTTGTATTGTCCCCTCATGTATTTATAGAAAGTTACTTGGTTGCCCCATTACCGTCTTTTTTCCAGGGTGAATAATCCCAATTTTGTTAGCCTCTCTGGGTATTCCAGTCCTCTCATTCCATTTATTAGTTTAGTTGCCCCTCTTTGAACCCCCTCAAGCGCTGCAACATCTTTCCTGAGCACCGGTGTCCAGAACTATACACAGTATTCCATGTGAGGTCTGCCAAGTGCCACATGGAATACTGGGAGTGGGAGAGTAATGTTTTCGTCCCTCACCCTTATACCTCTTTTAATGCAACCCAGGACTTTATTAGCCTTTGCAGCAGCTGATTGGCATTGGTTACTCCAGTTAAGTTTACTATCCACTAGTACCCCCAGGTCTTTTTCCATCTCACTTTTCCCTAGTGGTACTCCATTTAGTGTATATTGGTGACATCCGTTTCTCCTGCCCATGTGCATTACCTTACATTTATCAATGTTGAACTTCATTTGCCATTTTTCTGGCCAAGCCCCCAGCTTATCTAGGTCCGTTTGTAGCCGCATATTGTCCTCCGTTGTATTAATTACCTTGTATAATTTCGTATCATCTGCCGATATCCATATTTTACTGTCTTCACTGATGATGTCCCTGTTGGCTGCAGTTGTCACATGGATAAACAACTCATGTGATTGCTGCAGCCAAAGTAAATAGAAGACTGAATGACCGCAACATGCAACGGGGGAGAGATGAGTACTGTCTATAAAATGCATCCCCCCACTGCCACCAATATAGTGATTCATTGGAAAACCATTTTATCTTTTATTACCTATCCGTAGGGTAGGTGATAAAAGTATGATTAGTGGGGTCTCACCACTGAGACCACCACTGATCCAGAAAATGGGAGTCTGGTTTGCCACATCCTGCTCACTGCAGGCTTACTGCAACCCCCATACCCCCACAGTGAGGAGGAGATTGAATGGAGCAGCAGTCATGCATGTGTGGTGCCCCTCTAATAATTTTCAATGGGAGTGCAGGACATAGCCAAGCACAAGCGCTCGACTATTTCCATCAGCCCCATTGAAATGAATGGAGTAGTGGCCACGCATTGGTGGCCATCGTTTCATTTAATATCAAGTTAATACGGGTGGAAGAAGCATCCCCATAGTGACAAAAATGTGAGGGCATGGGTCCCCGTTCTCTGCATCAGTGAAGGTCTCAGTAGTGAGACCCCCACAATGAGACTTTTATCACCTATCTTATCATTACTCATTAGGTAATAAAAGTTAATTCTGGTACAACTCCTTTAGTAGTAATGATGCTCTGCACACTGCCATAATAGCCCGGTGCCCATGGGACACTGTTAAGAGTCCAGTGCAACAGAAGTGAAGAATTCCACAGCTCAGTCAAAGTAAAGCAATGCCTGAAGACTACTCCTAATATCAGAAATGTCCAGATATTGCAATCTGTCGAATGTTAGTGAAGAGATGCCTCTGTCAATGTGCCCCACACATATGCCCCCGTATGTTAATGCTGTTGCATATGTTTGTCATCGACTCCTGTTATGTCCTCTTGGAATATCAATGTATACCAGCCGAAAGGACAATCTTTTTGGTATATGGACCCTTTGACGTGGAACGAATATCGCTGGATAATGCAAATCTGAAGGGAATCGCTTAGTGTTAACATGCCAGAGACTGAATATCAAACCATAATTTGTTTACTTATCATTCGTCATTCAGTTTAGGTAGGCACAAAAACCAAACCGTGATTGAACTGTGAATGAGGGTGGGGGGCATCTGAAAGAGATCTCACGCTCCACCTCCATTCCTATGTAGAGATGAGCCAGCACCCAAATGCTCGGGTCTGCGTTATTCGAGTCGAGCTTTTCGTAAAATTCGAGAGCTCTACTCGAGTAACGAACCCCATTGACTACAATGGGAGACTCGAGCATTTTCTTATGTGGGACGCCGGGTCCCGAGCTTTTTTTTTTCTTGGTTCGTGTTCTCTCTGTCATCACAGCGTGGAGGAGCCAAAAGCTGGGGTGGGGTCGGCACGATTTGATGCTCATTCGAGTAACGAGCACCATTGAGTACGCTAATACTCGAACGAGCATCAAGTTCGGCAGAGTATGTTCAGTCAACTCTATTCCTATGTGAAAGCACAGGGGTGATATCTCTGGCACAACTTGTACCTGACATATAGATGGGAGATTTTTTCAATGAATTCTCACTCAAACCTAATCTGTAAACCTAATATAAATTAGAGAAACAAGAAGGTAGTGATGAGGCATTCAAAACTAAAGAGGGAAACAAATAAAAGTAACGCTCAGAAGAGTAAAGCAAATTCAAGTATGGTTTTTGAATTATAGAAAATATATTATATATAAAGATCAAGTGACTCTTTGTGTTTTAGTACCAAAAAAAATTATCTAAAGTGTTAAAGACAGATTTCGCTTGATCTAATGACCATGGACTACCGATGAGCAAACCAGAACCAGCAGAACCCCATTTCAGATCAAACTTTGCTAAAAGTTTCATTAGGAACAAACCCAAATTGAGCTGTTAGCATAGTTCTACCTGAAACAGGGATCTACCGCTTCGGTTAACTTAACACTAGTCCTGAACACTGGTCTATAACACTGTCTAAGAGCCATAAAAGCCATTTACAACTCTCAGAGTAGTATGCAGGGCTTTCATGGCTGTAATACACCACTTTTAGGGTTTTGATGCACATCCGGTTTGGTGAATTGGCCAAACTGAACTTTTCGAAAGTTTGTTCATCACTACTATGTACAAATATATAGCATTTAAAGTCCATACAGGCATCAGTCAAGGATGTTGTGATAGTTAATTGATTTAAATGGGGTATGGGTATATTTTTACAAAAACATAACCTTACAAATTCAGATATTTAATATAATGGAAATATCTTGAAACGGGAAGGATTTTTTTTTTTTAAAGGACAGTTAGGAAGGACTCAGCCTGACGAGCGGAGATTTGCACTTCTTTCCACATGGAAAAAAAACCCACAATGCATGCGGGAATCTGCAATCCGCATGACCACGTCCATTGCCACCCATATGTTCTATTTTTTGTATGTGCGGATATTTTTTCCCGCACATGCATTACGCTTTTTTGCAATGAGCAGCCCTGTTGTAATTTTACACTGGACTGACCAATTATCAGGGACACTCAATGCCTTCAGCGGTGGCTTCCAGTGATGACATGGGGGTAAAAATGGGGAAGATAAGTACGAAATTTACATCCTCAGACTCCATGGGTCACCTACATTCAGCCCATAAGCTTAGCTTAGAGGGCTAAAATCAGGGGACAGATTCTCTTTAAGTTGTTTTAATCCCCTAGCTTGTTGTGTATATGTAGACAAATAAAATAAATGCTGAATGAATATTAAAAGTATAATAAAGAGTTAATTATATATAACATACTAGATCCATCAATAGACTAGCGTGATAGAACATGACGTACGTATCTTTCATGAGTTATAACAAGAAAATTTGAACCAGATGATAGAACCAGCGAGGTTAGCTAATCCATATGCCACAGAAAGGGTATTCAACATCCTTGAAGAAATGGATAATTGAGTTGAAGGCCACAATTCTAGACATAACCAGTTATCACACTAGTTCTGCTCTAAAGTCGTGCTTAAAAAGTAAAATACCAACTGTCTTTTGAAATGCCATGAATCCCCATAGTCCTGTTACAGAGTTCTAAATTCCAAGTACTGTATCTCTGCATCTACATGCAAAGGACAAAGGGTCAAAGACATACTTTCTCCTTATTTAAGAGTCTTCTTTCATTTTATTACAAGACTCTAGGGAATGATATCTATTACCAATCAAAGTCTTATCATTTCAGCAGAAAGAGCTCCACAAATTAACCGCATTATGATAGCATCCAATGATTGACTGTGTTATGTTTTTGGAGCGCCATAAAGAAATTTGGCAGCAAATTTTTTCACACTTTTTTAAAAAACTTTTTGGAATTTTTTTAACTTTTTTTAAAATTGCATTTAATAGGTATATAAGAAATCGTGTTGTAAAGTTGCCAAAATGACCATACATATCATCATATAAAATATAGACAAACTAGCCATTGGTTATATAAATATACATTCTTACCTATCACTATCTTCATGATTCGGAGGGCCATTTAAGATACAAGATATCAAGTATTGTCAAAACATGGTTTTAATACATAGAGTTTTCGTTTTCTACATCTCTTAACCTTTCGTGAAAGTCATAGATTCTTTTTTTTTCCACGTTACTTTATTCCTTTTTTTAAAAATATTGTAATTATTGGATTTTATGAAAGGACAAATGCAATACAATAGAAGGAAATGAGGAAGAAAAAACTGTTGGACTTACAGGTCCCTGAGTACTAAACATCTTCCATATATTCTAAAGGATTGGAGGTGGTCTACACTATCTACAAGAATCAAACTGGAATGTTTGGCTGGAATGATGCAAACTCATCCAGTTTTCAGTGGTCAAGCAGAATTCTACTGTTTTAGCTGTAATTTTTATTGCGTTTTTAATGAAAATACAGGTACTGTTTAAAGGGATACAACAGTCCTAGCAAACAACAAAGAAAGCCCAAGGGGTACATAAAAATCATAATTAACCACTGAGATAACAAAGCAAGAAACATTTTGCCATACATGCAAGTCAACGAAATAACAGTATCATAAATAAGTTTTTTTTATATCCAAAGCTTAACTTTTTTTTTTAACATCTATGACCCCAAGACATCATATAAGATGTCTGGGGCCATTCACATTTTAAATTTTTTTTTTATTTCACACTTTTCCTCTGTAGCTGGGGCATCCATAGGAGTTGCATCCATAGGAGCCCCAGTTACAGTGAAAACATCCCCCTGCAGTGACAATAATCACTAATAGAGCTGATCAGGGTCTGCAAGGACCCCACAGCCCTGCAGCACACTGGTTAGTCCAAGCAGGAACAGAGCCTTCCAGGCAGTTCTCACTGTCAAGACTGACAGGGAGCAACTGAGAATACGCAGCACTTTAGCTCAGTATCAGCCCAGGTAAATACCCAGCTAATTACCCACAGATGTGACGACCTTACGTCACACCTACTGAGCTAGAAGGTGCAGAACCAAGTCTAAAACCCACACCGAACTTAGTGAATCCGGCAGGGATCTCAGCACTGCTGCAATAATAGTGCTCATTGAGCTCTATGTAGGCTGGAGAGGAGAAGGCAGAAGTGGTTGAAAAACACTGTGTATAACAGCCGAGAACTTGACCTGCTCTTGCTTGATTGCTGGAGAAGGAGCTTTAATTCCACAGCAGGATTAAAGCCCAGAACCAAACACTGTAAATTTATCATGCTTGGTCTTTAACCCCTTCCCGCTCCAGGGCGTAAGTTTACGTCCTGGCAGCGGAGTACTTCCTGCAACAGGGCGTAAACTTACGTCCTGGGGACAGCGCGAGATCACTTATGATCTCGCGCTATCCCGCAGTGGGAGCCGGCTGTCAGTCATAGCCGGGCTCCCGCTGCAGCAGCGGGGGTGCATCGGATGCCCCCCCCCCCCGCTGTTAATCTCTTCCCTGCTGCGATCTCTGTGATGTCACCGGGCTCTCACGATATAATCGCAGAGAGCCTGGCTGGTTGCCATGGCAACAGGATGCCAGACATTGGTGCCCTGTATTGCCATAGCCTGTGATCGCTGTATAAGCGATAAGGCATGGCAGGACAGTAGCCCTGCCATGCCTTATCACAGCGTTCATCTGTGCTGTACTGTAAGTGCCCCAGAGGGACACAAATTGTGTAAACAAAAGAAAATAAAAATAAATAAAAGAGAAAAATGTAAAAAAAAAAGTAAAAAAACCCTTTTTTATGCTTTTTCTCATATTAGCATAAAAAAAGGTAAAAAAATTTTAAACCCCACATATTTGATATTGTCGCGTTCATAACGACACGTACAATAAGCTGCACATGCTTTTGACTGTGTACAGAAAAAAGTGTTTAAAAAAACGCTAAAAAAGTGATCAAAAAAGCCGTATGTACCCTAAAAATGGTACCAATAAAAACTACAGCTCGTCTCGCAAAAAATAAGCCCTCACAGAGCTCCGTACATAAAAAAATTAAAAAGTTACAGGACTTTAAATGCAGCGATTTAGAATTTTTTTTTTCCAAAAAAAGGGTTTTTATTGCAGAAAAGTGGAAAAACCTAAAAAAAAAGTAAGAATTTTGGTATCGTTGTAACCGTAACGACCCGCAGAAAAAATGTATTGTCTTATTTATTCTGCATGATTAACGCTGTAAAAAAATCTATGCCAGAATTGATGCGTTTTCTCTCCCTGCTTTAATTTAAAAAAAAAAGTTTTACAATATAGTCAATGTAACCGAAAGTGGCACCAATAAAAACTACAGCTCGCCACGCAAAAAACAAACCCACGAGCCTTAGGGGGTCCATAAGGTCTCTCATCTCCATATAGGGAGCCAAGTACTACGAATGAAGCATTATAGTTGGGGGCCCTGTTACAGGTTTTGCATTGGGGCCCAGGAGCTTCAAGTTACGTCTCTGCTTAGCACTGTATATATATTCCATACAACCCAGTATAGTCTAAAGAATTAATGACATTTTATACATTCAAACATCGCCTGCAGCGGGGGTCATTTGACTGGTGGAGAAAGCTGCCATAAATATAGACTACAGTGGATAAGCGTTAATTCATTATTGTTAGGATAGTTAAGAAGATGTAGTGTTGTTACCTTTAGTACCATCTGGTATGTCTTCAGCTTCTTCTGTGCCGTACATCACTGCAGATGTTGCTCAAAGCACAAAGAAAAGAACAATATGCCCAAACTTCACGAGAATTCATCTTTAATTTTCAAATAAAAAGGCACCAGGTATCATCTTTAATTTTCAAACACAACCTGTGTAGAAGGGAACCCACGGTGAGAGGGAGCCAACAGTGATAATGCGCACAGCAATCTGCTTTCAGTAACATGAAAGGTAAAGCTTTGGGACATTACAAATTGGTGACATTGATTTTCTTTCTTTGAAAATAGTGAGATGTGCATCAAAGTGTATAATGTGCTTTCGGTTAACTGATACTATGGCATATCAATTCTCCGTAACGACGCGCACAATACATTGAACACGCTTTTTATCCTGCATGGCAAAAAGCGTTAAAAAAATGCTAAAAAACTGAGGCAAAATACTCATTTTTAGCATTTTGTCTCCCAAAAAACGCAATAAAAGTGATAAAACCGTATGTACCCCAAAATGGTACCAATAAAAACTACAGCTCGTCTCGCAAAAAAAATAAGCCCTCACAGAGCTCCGTCCATGGAAAAATAAAAAAGTTATAGCACTTTGAATGCAGTGAGTTTAGAAAAAAATTTAAATTTCCAAAAAAGGGTTTTTATTGTGGAAAAACCTAAAAGAAAAAATAATATAAGAATTTTGGTATCGTTGTAACCGTACCAGCCCGCAGAAAAAAATGTAGTGTATCATTTATGCTGCATAATTAATGCTCTAAAAAAAAAAATCTATGGCAGAATTGATGCATTTTCTCACGCTACGATCATAAAAAAAAATAAAAGTTTTACAATGTAGTCTTATGTACCCAAACATGGTACCAAAACAATCTATAGTTCGCCACGCAAAAAACAAGCCCTTATACGGCCGCGTCGACGGCAAAATAAAAAAGTTGGCTTTTGGAAAATGGAGATGCAAAAATACCAAAAATCGCTTGGTCCTGAACGTCAAAATAGGCCATGTCATTAAGGGGTTAAAAATACATTTCATGAAGGTGAATTCTCGTTATGACCAAGACATATATGTGTCGTGGCACTGACAGCACTGTGACTTCTTGATTGCTGGACGGGGTGATGTCACAACATCATACTGGACCACGTATGGGCCAGGTAGCACATGCTCTGTGTAATTAGAGCTGGACACCAAGTCATTTAAATCCCTCGTCTAATGGATGCTGGTTATACTTCCAGTGCTCTGTGGCTCTGTGTTCAGTGGACCTGGGTTCTAAAGTTCTATGCTCAACAGTTTTAAGTAGTTTATCATTCTGTATTTTGTGATTTAGTGTTCCGTTTTGGTGTCACTTGTTCATCTTGGACCAGTTGTCAGCTTCTCTTCTGCGGTGGGGTCGCCCTATAAAGGGCGGGTGTTCTGCTAGAGTCGCTTGTCCAGTTTGAACGGTTCAGGTGATACCTTGTTGCCATTTTCAGAGTTTCAAGTGTTCGTCCATTCCAGTCATCTATGTTTGATCATACATATCCTGGCTACTCATCCTCAGTTTGACCCCATGCTTAGTTCCATTATTGTCTGCAGTTGCACCGACTAATCTAATTATATGTGACAATATCTTTACCTTTTAGTTCCTATATGGATATATAGAAAAAAAACATTAGATGACGCTACCGAAGAACAGTCAAAGTGATAATTATTACCCAAAATCTAGCAAAAGCAAAAAAAAAAAAAAGGAAAAAACTTACTTGGGTAGAAAAACTTCAAGCACTTATACATGTATGAATTCAATCATAAGATGCAATGTTTTATTAAATATTCAACTCCTAATAAAATATTATATTTTATGAATTGGTTCATAGTTCTAGCCTGAGGGGCATATTTATGTAAGACCGAGGTTTTATACACCGATGTTAGTAAAATGCTGCTGGAGTAATACGCACCAAATGGATTAAGCAGTAGAAGACTTTTAATATATTTGGTGCGTTTTGGGCTCCTGGGCACCAATACCTAAAATCTGCATATGCTGTAAGCTATTTCCTCTATAATTCATAGCAAATCCATTGGGGACTGTCAGTCCTGCCCAGTCTCACTAAATCCCACTTAATTTAAAAGTGGCGAGGGCAGAGGAAAATGCCAAAAAGTTGTTTAATTTTGCCCAAGTACAACTTACACATAAATTGCATGAATTCTGCCGTAAGTGCTTTGTGATTTGCCCCCAAGGTGTGTGAAATTTCTCTACCTAATCTGTTCCCTACGTGTTTTTCTATTTTACATAAATGGATATAATATTATAGTGTGTCTTATAGCCAAGAGCAGAAATTGCTTGGTTGCTCCTGGAATTTGCCGATATTTTATCGACAGGCACATCTCGATAGCTAAGAGCTTAACTGAAATCTTTGTTTTGCACTTCAGACTGGAAGATTGCTTCCAACTCATATTACTGCACTTGACCTTGTATAAGGTCTACATTTTCAATGGATCCTTTTGGTTAATATGTGGTGACTAGGCTCAGATAATGGAATTTGGAGTTTTTCTGTCCTAGGGCCTCATGTACATGGGACACACATATGTAGAAGGCTATAGAGTGGCATACAAATTCCTATGTAGCTCTGTATTAGGCTATAAGCAGTCTGTGTTCTGCCATGTAATGCTGACTATAGTGATGCATTTCAAAGATATTCTGCCCAAAAGGTTAGAATACCTATGGCATTATGGATGAGCTCTTAATGGGTTGAACTTTGCCAAACGTTCAGTTTTGCACGAAGTCGAACTAAGCTTTTAGAAAAGTTCTACCTGAAACAGGGTTCAACTGGTTTGCTCAACACTAGTCCTGAACACTGCTGTTTAACACTATCTAAGAGCCATAAAAGCCCTGTATTTTACTCTCAGTGTGCTTTATAGGGCCTTTATGTCTCTTAGACAATGTTATGAACCAGTTTAAGTGGGTCTTGGTGAACTACTGGTTTGGTTCGAACTAATTCAGACAGATCCAAACTTTTCTCAAAAGTCTGGTGAACTGGCTGGACTGAACTTTTCAAATGTTTGCTTATAACTACTACTAAAGGATGGTTACGGTCTTTTGATCAACATTTCCCTAAGAGCTGAATTCAGCTCTTATAACGCAATACTCTCTGCCACAGCATACTTGTCAACTCTTATGGAACATCCAAGAGACTCCTGAAGAAAAGGGAAGACCTCCCAGACTTCTGGAAGAGTTGGCAAGTCTACCAGCCATCACAGAAGCCTCTTGGAGAGCAATCCTCCATGGACATTCATTGTGTATCGTACCTAGATACTGAATCATCAGACATAGTCTCAGCATCCATTTGGAGGGACCATAACCTGCAAAAGTTGACATGGTTTGAGAAGAAGGATAACTCTCTTGCTTCCCTCTGGAGCATTTCAGAAAGTTGGTAAATTTCAGACTGAGAAATTTTAATTCAGAAGACAGTAGAATTTATAAAAGCAGCTGTGGACCAGATTCAACTAAACTCCCTGCAGCGCCCCCGCAGGGAATTAAAAAATTCATGGTTTCCAATAAAAAAGGTCTGTGTAATGTACTTATATGTTAGGTCCTTCAGAGAGAGGGAGAGCCTCTTTGTAAGGTCTGTCATACACATCCCCGGAATCAACCTTCACTGGGGTCACTCTAGTTATGTCATGGTATAAATCTCATCCCTAGATGGAGAGGCATTTTAATAGGTTTGTGCTGTCAATACACATTTGTTTGTAAAACTGGAAAGATATGGTCTTTCTCACACAAGACTGGATTACAAGAGTACATTATCCATTTGACCTCTCTTTTGATCTCCTTCTGCGCTCTCTTTATGCATCTACAACATTTTACATTTTATCCTTACCATTAAAAACATCTAGTTTCATGTTGGCCATTAAATTATGCTGCAGGTGTTTCCAGAGTTATGTTAACCATGCCATGCTGGTTAGGAAAGCGAACACTCATAAAGTTTTAGAGCACTAGACAGCTAGCAATGATTCCTCCCAGCCAAACAATTCGAAAACCAAGAAAAAAAGAGATATTCTGTCAATTCAATAAAAACTCCACAATAGAGATTACAATTCAATTTGTTAGGGATTTTCTGGTATGTAGTAATATAACCCCCTAATCAATTAATCTGGTCATTCCAAGACAAGTCACCCAAAGGGTAACAAGCAATAGAGATGAGCGAGCATACTCGTCCGAGCTTGATGCTCGTTCGAGTATTAGGGTGCTCGAGATGCTCGTTACTCGAGACGAGCACCACGCGGTACTCGTCTCGATTAAACGAGCACTGACCATTGAATTCAATGGAGCCGGCAATACAGCCGGCTCCATTGAAAGCAATGGCCTGCCGGCGAGCGCGGGATGAATTGTCGGGAAGGGCTTAAATATATAAGCCCTTCCCTGCAATTCATCCAGAAATGTGTAAAAAAAAAATATATATATACTCACCTTGTCCAGGCAGAACGATGTTAGCCCATTGAATTCAATGGAGCCGGCAATACAGCTGGCTCCATTAAAAGCAATGGGCTGCCGGCGATCGCGGGATGAATTGTCGCGAAGGGGTTAAATATATAAGCCCTTCCCTGCAATTCATCCAGAAATGTGTAAAAAAAAAAATATATATATATATATATACTCACCTGGTCCCGGCAGACGGAGTTCAGCGCGGCCAGCAGCAGTCCTCCTGAACTGCTCTGAACAGCTGTGAGTAGTATTCAGCAGCCGGGGATTTAAAATCCCCGCCTGCTGAATGAGCTGCCTCTGACTGGTCACAGCCTGACTAATCAGAGGCAGATTCCACTCACACACCTATTCATGAATTTATGAATGGGTGTGTGACTGCTGCTTCTGATTGGCTCAGCGGGACCAATCAGATGAGAGGCAGCAGTCACTCACCCATTCATAAATTCATGAATGGGTGTGTGAGTGGAATCTGCCTCTGATTGGTCAGGCTGTGACCAATTAGAGGCAGCTCATTCAGCAGGCGGGGATTTTAAATCCCCGGCTGCTGAATACTACTCACAGCTGTTCAGAGCAGTTCACGAGGACTGCCGCTGGCCGCGCTGAACTCCGTCTGCCAGGACAAGGTGAGTATATTTTTTTAAAATTTTTACACATTTCTGGATGAATTGCAGAGAAGGGCTTATATATTTAAGCCCTTCCCGACAATTCATCCCGCGATCGCTGGCAGCCCATTGCTTTCAATGGAGCCAGCTGTATTGCCGGCTCCATTGAATTCAATGGGCTAACATCGTTCTTCTCTGCCACAGCTGTTTCAGCTGTGGCAGAGGAGAACGATCTTTATGCTGACAGTGCGCGGGGGGGGGTCTCACTCTTGCCACTATTGTGGCTTAATACTGGGACCTGGGAACTTGAGATGCAGCCCAACATGTAGCCCCTCGCCTGCCCTATCCGTTTCTGTGTTGTTCCCATCACTTTCTTGAATTTCCCAGGTTTTCACAAATGAAAACCTTAGTGAGCATCGGCGATATACAAAAATGCTCGAGTCGCCCGTTGACTTCAATGGGGTTCATTACTCGAAACGAACTCTCGAGCATCACTGAAAGTTCGACTCGAGTAACGAGCACCCGAGCATTTTGGTGCTCGCTCATCTCTAACAAGCAACCATTTCTGATCTTTAAGAAACTTCGCACACTTGTGAATTACTAGAATGTATATGAAAATCTCAACTTTCAGACCCATTGGAGGTCAAGAAGAAAAGGGGAGTCAATTTTTCAAAAGGTCATCGAGAACCATAATTCTTGAAATTCTCAGAAACTAGAATATAAAAAGGTTGTAGCACAGCAGCACCAAAAACAACCCAGCACTGGGTCAGGCCAGAAAATGAAATAGCCAGGAAAGAAGTTCAAACCTAGAAAAAACTCTAAAGCAGAAGCCATATGAAAAAAGTAGAACCGGCAGCATATAGGGATGCAGTAAAAAAGTGGTTTATTGCACCATCACCAACAGAAGCAACGTTTTGGCCCTGTGGCTATGATATCTTCCTATGCTGAATAGTTTCTGAAATGTGTTATCAAAAATTTGGGTACTTGGCGACCTTTGTAAAATTGAACTCCCTGTAGTTCTTGACCCCGTGGGTCTCAAAATTGAGATTTTTTATATCCATTCTAGTAATGACCAAATTTGCAAAGTTTCATGAAAATTGGAGATGGGGTGTTTCATTTAAATTTGTATGTCATCCAGAAGATGTCTTTCATAATGTTTAGAGACAGAAAGACAGATATTGAGAATGGTCCAGGCACATCTGACAATCAGCTGTTTGAAGAAACCATGGTGCTTGAGTGTGGTGGCATACATAGCGTAGCGGCGTTGCCTAGCATTGCAGCTCAATTCCACTCATTTCAATAGGATTGAGCTGCATAAAGACCATTTAACACATGACATTATGGGCTGAAGAAGAGGCTGCGGCACTCAACTAAGTGAGCTTTCAAGCAGCTGATCAGTGGAGATGTCGGGATCTTGGATAACCCCTAAATGACATAATTGAGCTATTTTAGTTCATGTGGGCTGGATGTTATATATAACTTTTTTCTTGTTTGGTTACTTAATTAATTTTTTTGCATTTTTCTTTTGCCTGTTTTGGGAATTTTTTACTTTTTGATGGTATTAGAAAATTTGTAAAAATTAAAAAGTTTCTGCATTTAACTTTTTCTATTTTAATTTCAAGGGCATAAAGTTATACTAAAATAAATAAAAGAATGCATTTTATTATTAATTCATATAAGACATTAACGAAAGATTTAACTTGAGATTTACTTTCTACATTAATTTTTCTCTACATCAATGGGGTTAATAAAGTCAACATCATTGTTTTTGTATTAAATATAGGTCTTTCATTAAGGGCCAAATATTGAGTGTTTAGGAAGTGTTCATCTTCACTGTTCACTTTCATTGGTCCTTAGCCCAATAGTACTGCAAGCTCCTATTTCCCTTTATTCAAGCAGTCCCATAGGAGCCTATTGGGTATGGTAAATTATGCCAAAATCCTGTATAAATGTCAAGTAGATGATGTGTTGGTTGTATTAAAACTCATGACTTGGTTTTTGAAAGACACCAATTTACACCATTAGGCCTTAGTCAGACGGGCGATTTTTCGCGCGATTTGCGGATCGCATGACGGATGCGCATCCGCAAATCGCTTGACCGGTGCGCGCAAGTCGCCCGCAAATCGCCCGAAAATCTGCTCCTAGCCGCGTTTCATTAGAAACGGGCCGGAGCTGTCCAGCGCATTGCATTCAATGGAGACGGCAATACAGCCGTCTCCATTGAAAGCAATGCGCTGCGGGCGAGCCCGGGATGAATTGTCGGTAAGGGCTTAAATATATAAGCCCTTCCCTGCAATCCATCCTAAAATGTGTTAAAATAAAAAAAAATTGTATACTCACCTTCTCCCGGCAGCCGGAGCTCTGCGTGGCCGTCCTGCAGTGGGTGTGAAGGGGGTGTGAGTCAGACCTGCCCCCCGATTGGCTCAGCGCTGAGCCAATCAGAGGCATGCCTCACTCACACCCATTCATGAATTCATGAATGGATGTGAGTCAGACCTGCCCCTGATTGGCTCAGCGCTGAGAGGCAGCAGTCACTCACCCATTCATGAATTCATGAATGGGTGTGTGAGTGTTTTCAGCCTCTGATTGGTCAGGGCTGTGACCAATCAGAGGCAGATCATTCAGCAGGCGGGGATTTTAAAGCCCCGCCGGCTGAATAGTGCCAAGAAGCAGTTCAGGAGAACTGACAGCGGCCGCGGCTGGACTCCGGCTGCAGCGGAAAGGTGAGTATACAATTTTTTTTTATTTTAACACATTTTAGGATGAATTGCAGGGAAGGGCTTATATATTTAACCCCTTCCCGACAATTCACCCCGCGCACGCCGGCAGCCCATTGCTTTCAATGGAGCGGCTGTATTGCCGCTCCATTGAATTCAATGGGCAAACATCGTTCTTCTCTGCCACAGCTGTTACAGCTGTGGCAGAGAAGAATGATTTGTCTTCTATATGTTCTCAATGGGGTCGGCGCTGCTGCCGCCGGCCCCATTGAGCGCATATACAGAAGAGAACAGGAATCGCAGATCGCAGATAGGTGCGATCTGCGATTTTTTGTTCTATAATTTATCGGACGAGCGCATAAAAAGCGCTCATGTGTCCGATACCATTGCAAAGCAATGGTTTTATAAAATCGCCGAAATTGCACGAAAAAACACCCGTCTGACTAAGGCCTTAGGCTACCTTTGTTTCTCATCATATACTACCTGCCATATGATCTCAACAATGCCAATTGTACTTTGTAAAATAAAAAAATATATCTTATTGCACTAGTTCAAAAATATCTTGCACTTGCTTCCTTTACACAATTTCCTTCAATGACAAAAGAGAATAATTATATTTGTTTGTTGCTTGTTTTTTGAAGTTTACTAAAGGCCCATTTATACGAGCTGATGATCGCTCAAAGATCGCTCAAACGGCAGTTTAAGTGACAGCTTTGAGCGATCATTTTGCATACACTATTAAGTAACTACTCAGCTACTTGAGAGCAATGAAGTGTGCAAATAAAGCCTTCGCTGAAAGCGGTTAATAGCCCAAGGGCTCTTATCTGCATTCAGTTCCTTTGTTCTCCAGCAGGAAACAATGCTATTAGCACTCCTCGTGGGGAACTGCTGAGAAGGCTGACTGAGGATTCTTAGGTTGAACTGAATTTAATGATCAGCTAGCAGTGCACAAAAAGTGCATGATTGGCGCACATTTAGACGCAACGATTATCGCTAAAACGATCGCCTTTTAGTGTTTTTTTTAGTGATCATCAGCTCGTGTAAATGGGCCTTAACGTAGTAATGTGACTCATTTGAAAGAAAACTGCTATTTTTAAAGGGGTTTTAAGGGAATACAGATTGATAGTCTGTCTTGAAAATAAATCCTCAATGTATGATGTGATCGATGGGGGCTTCCCCACCAGTACCTCCATGATCAACACAATGAAGGAGCTAAACTGTGGTATAAGCGCAACCGCTTGTTAGGACACTCAAACTTCCTGGAAAAAAAGTTAAGCAATTGTTACACACTTGCCATGTCCCCTTGCTCTGATGGTCATTTAGAATGGGATGGGGGGTTGGAGAGGGTATATATCACCTGTTAATGATCTTCTTGAGGTTTCTCTGTTTTACTGGTTCCAGGTGGGTCAAAATAGCTATCTTTAGACTATGTAATCATACATAGTGCATTAATAGTGCTAAGACTACCAATACACTACACCTGCTCTGTGATTGGCCGCCACTGCTCACGTGATCAGCATTGGCCAATCGCAGAGCAATGCATAGTGTAGTCAGATGTAGCGACAGCCATCTTGGCCTCCCAAAAACATCACCCGAAACCCTTAGAATAGAGAAACAGCCAAAAGGTCATCTATGGGTAATACATCCTCTCCAACTTCGGGTCCAGGGACAGAATTTTATCCAGAAAATGAAGGGTCACTTTAAGAGTAAAAGGAGAAAGGAGGGGTAAATATAATAAAAATAATAAAAATTTGCAATAAGGCAGCATTTCTATTATTCAAATGTGAAGAATTCAAATAAATAATCGAAAATGATTGCTATGATGACTATTGCTAGAAGTGGGATAGAATAAAACAGGTGGTTTCTTCTTTGTACATAAGCACAGTCAGACCTTTGGTATATTTAGAGAAATAGAGTTGATCAGCAGAACACTATGAATTCACTGCTCTGACATTTATTTTATGGGAATTTTTGACTATTTTTAACTTGTTTTCTTTTTTTTTTACTTTGTTGTCATTTTATATTTGCTCAACTTGAGACATTTTTAGTGTTGAGAGCATCTGGAGCTGGTTGTGAGCACATGAATAATTTTAGTCTATGTTGGTGAGTTTTCAATGGGAATTAAAACCAGGCAAGTGAAGGTGTTTGACAGTTATTAAGACCCAGATCTACGGAAAAAAAATGAAATGAAAGTCTTGGATTTTTAAATCATAGCATAAAGTACATTTAGCTCAGATTGCACAAGTCAATAACATAATAGGTTTTTCCACCCGTTTTAACAATATTATTGTAATACTGAAACTCTAATACGGGTAAAGCTATAAAAGAACATGTTTCTTATACTTACTGTTTTTTATAGAAGCCATTCTGACTGAGCATGCAGATACCAGTATTGTATACTATAGGTGATTATAGCAGACTATAGCCATATTCACATACCCTTATAGCCTCCCTCCATGGTTTCCATCCCAGGATATCATCTGGATCACCAACATCCAGACAGAACCCTGGACAGAATCATGGGCTTTCATTACTAAAGCAGAGACCAAAGCTGGAAGCTACTATATTGACTACACTATTCTATCAGGAACAAATGCTGGAAAATATCAGAAACCTGCGGAAACAGTAAAAAAAAGCCTACTCTTCGATCCAAGGCTCCATTTGAATGGTGTTTTCGGTGATCCAGATGAAGAACCTAGATTGAAACAGTGGGCAGAGGCTATAACATTGACATTTAGCTCACAACACTCTCCCATTTTTTTATTACCTTCAGACCAGTCCACTAGGCAACCTTCAATGATGCCTACTACTCGACTACATCCCTACATGTTGGGATTCTTAGGGTGCAGTCTTAGTCCCTAAACTGTTCTCAGTCAACCACATTCAGTGTTGTCTCCACTTGTCCACTCAATGCACCCAGGTCTACCTGTCCAATCTAGACCTGTGTCCATATGAACTGGCAAATGTCTGTAACTGCCTCACAACTATTTGCCCAGAATGTCTAACAGATACTTAAAATTTGGGTTTACTGTTTTCCTCCTTCACTGTCCATATTCCTGACATCATGTAAATGGTAAACAGTTCTTTCATGGCTAGAACTGAGCAAACTGAACCAAGAGTTCTTTGTTTTGGGTTGAACTTTGCTAAAAGTTCAGTTCGACACGAACCTTAACTGAACTTTTAGTAAAGTTCTATCCGAAACAGGGTTCTACTGGTTTGGTTCACTCAACACTAGTCCCGAACAATGGTGTGTAACACTGTCCAAGAGTCATAGAAGCCCTGTATAATACTCTCAGAGCATTAGGCAGGGCTTTTATGGCTCATAGAAAGTCTTATACACCAGTTTTATGGGTTTTGGTGAACTTCCGGTTCAGTTTGAACTAATTCGGACTGAATTGTACTTTTTGCACAGTTTGCTCATTACTATTCGTGACTAATACTTGATATGGTCCATGCAGTATTGTTTCTTTTTACTCTCTTCTATCCTTTATTATTTACATTTTTAAAATCTCAAAATCTAAATCTTATTAACCAAATCTTTAACTTTGTCAATATTCCAACAGTTGTTTAAGCAGCTAGGCTGGTTCATAGAATCCTAAACAGTTTGACGAACAGTTTGAACATATTCAGATTATTAGATGGACAAAGGACAAGTCCTTCTCTTTAAGAATATACATGTATGATGAGGGATAGAAAATCTCTTGCGCTCAAAGCCTATTGGGTCATTGGAGTTGTGTGCCTATTGGACTTTCTTGGTTTTACAGTTAGGTTTTTTGGGTATACTGCTGTCCTCTTCATGTTCTTGTTCTTGTCACAAGTCTTCTGTCATTTTTCTTGGTTTTTGGATAGGTGAGAAGATCTCTGTGAATTTTAGGACTTTGGTAGTTTGGGAGTCAGTCCGTCTATGTGGTTCACAGACTTGTTGACTAATGAGATACGCTTATGTTTTGGAGGCCATTTCTAATTTGTACACAGTGATGTCAAGGGTAAATGCAGTCTTGGATATCAGCTTTCTTCAGGGAGTATGAATGATCACTGGCGCATAAATAATTGACATTAGTTTGAAATGAGAGCCATGTTTCTAGGGGAAAAATATTCAGCTATTGAACCTAATTTTTAAGTGTATACCGTGTTCAGATAACTCTATACCAGTGTTCCCCAACTCCAGTCCTCAGGGACCGCCAACAGGTCAGGTTTTCAGGATTTCCTCAGTATTGCACAGGTGATGTAATTATTGTTGGTGCCTCAGACATTGCCACAGGTGTTCTTACCATAGGATATCCGGAAAACATGACCCGTTGGTGGTCCCTGAGGACTGGAGTTGGGGACCCCTGCTCTATACTACCTACTAATCTCTCTTGAATTTTACTATAGAACATGCATAAATTTACTTCTTTAAATCGACCCTCCAGTTTCGGAACACTATTCTGTCTCAAGACAATTGGGGCAGGGTATTACCTGCATTGGTGCTTCTCTGCCAGCCCTCCCATCCACTGGTTTTGGGCCTTGTTTTCATCTGTCCAAGATGTCTGCAGCAGATTTCTATCTTCCTAGTGTACACAGTGCACAGCTCTGTGATCACATGAGCAGCTGTGGCCAATCAGAGAACAGGTATAGTGCATTAGTAGTCTAACACTATTAATGCACTGTAGGGATTGGGTAGTCTGAAGACTGCACCGTCCATCTCAGGTGGCCAAAAATAGTACCTGGAACCACTGGATAAGATGGACAGCAAAGAATATCCCTCACTCCCTGTGGTCCCATGACAGAATTCTGTCCTGAAACCAGACGGTCGCTTTAATTATATTTATCTTCCCATGGCATCATTCCTGTACTACTTCAACATACCATTTTTTGTCTGTCTCCTGTTTCTAACATCATGTCCTCTCTCTTTTTGAAACAGAATCTTTAAAAAAATTAAACTTCTAGTTTCCACCATCTGCTAACTGACCTAGACGTGACATTTGCATCTTAGTGTATGGTGCTCCTGACTTGGGATTATGTTTGACTTAAATGCTTTCTTTACTCCATGTATTCAATGACTTGGATGCCTGTGCCATCTGAGCTTTAAAAACATCTCCAGAACCCACCCCTTCCTTCCATTGGAAACAGCAAAAACTTTTGTTAAACTCCATTTACATGCAACGAGTATCGCTCAAAATTCGTTCAAACAACGGCTTTTGAGCAATACTCGTTGCGTGTAAATGCTTCCATCTTACACTCTTCGGCTGAACAATGATTTTTAGGGGAGCTTAAAATCCATCGTTCAGTCGGAGAGAGATAACAGGGACCGCATGCTGTGTTCTCCACAGGAGCAGCTGATTACATTGCCCATGCAAAGACAATGCAGCTGAGTGCAAAGTCCAGACCACATGCTGAGATTTGCAAACAGCTGCTGGAGGCTCATTTACATGCAAATGAAGGTAATAAACTGCTAATGAACATTAGTGTCCTTTAACAGTTTATGCAAAACAATCGCCAAAATTGTCAATCTTTCAATCGTTTGAAAGATTGTCTTTGCATGTAAATGGGCCTTTACTCTGCTCCATTTCCCATCTTGATTACTGAAAGTGATTACTAATCTTTACTTCATTAAACTCTTCAATTCCAGGCACATCTTTCTCGGTATTTACCTCACTATGTCTCCACCCTGTGTCAGTCATTGCAATTGTTGTCTGTCACTTTAAAAAAAACAATATAAACTCAACACTCTCACCCACAAAGCCCTCAACAGTGTGCACCTCTCAACATCTCCTCCTTCACCTCTGCCTACTCACTATCCATGCTCTCCATTCTACTAAAGAGCTAAAACTAATATCCTCCATAATCCAAACCTCCCTGTAATGATTTGGTGTGAGTTCAGAGCCTCTTGTTGTAATCCAAGTGGAAATATAGTATGGTTGTTAAAGCTAGAGATTGGTAATGCATAGTTATCTATTGCAGTACAAGAGCAGGCAGGTAGTGTAGTCAGGGGAAGCCAGAGGTTGGTAATGGGTGGGCATCATCATTACAGGCTCCTGTGTCTGTCAGAACCATTTCCAGGTGCTTGGCAGGTAGCGTAGTCAGGGAAAGTCAGAGGTCGGTAATGGGTAGGCATCATCATTACAGGCTCCTGTGTCTGTCAGAACCATTTCCAGGTGCTTGGCAGGTAGCGTAGTAAGGGGAAGCCAGAGGTCGGTAATGGGTAGGCATCATCATTACAGGCTCCTGTGCCTGTCAGAACCATTTCCAGGTTCTTGGCTAAATGACATTTGGTTTTACAGCGCCACTATGTGTACAGCCTTTGACACCCACCCACCATCACCTCCATTTGCACTGTAGTTGTAAATGATGAAGCTAGACTGCTACAGAGTGGAACCAAGTTGTCTTCAGTGACAAATCCAGATTTAGTTTGGGCACTAATGACAGCCGTATTTGCATCTGGAGATCTGGGTAGGTGCCGCCTTTGCTGTGGAGCAGCACACTGCCCCCACTGCTAATGTGATGGTCTGGAGGGGCCATCAAATATGACAGTTGGTCATGCCTACTGGTGGTACGAGGGACAATGACAGCTCAGTGATATGTTCAGGACATCCTGCAGCCACATGTGTTCCTCTCATGTCAGGGCTTCCAAAAGGTATTTTCCAGCAGGATAATGTTCAGCCGCACACACAAGCGGGTCACAGGAAGGTATCCACATCATTGCCACACTTCTTTGGCTGCCCGGTTGCCAAATTTATTGCCAATAAAACATGTATGGGACCATCTGGGACACCAACTTTAACAGCTGATGAGTTTACATGATCTGGAGGCTCAGTTACAGCAAACTAGGAGTGATATGATGCAGGACCCCATACAGAACCTGCATGTCCCTATGCTTGCCCGTATCACATCTTACATCCAAGCTAGAGGAGGCCCAATAGGGTACCACAACCTCCATTCAAGGTTTCAGTTTTTTGCAATAGATAATCCTTTTGCTCTGATATTGTAATCACTTCTATCCACATTGCAGTCACACATAGAAAGTTTCATTTGATTCTGGCAACTCCTAAGTGCTTCATTTTTTTGGCCAATGAGTGTATTTAGTCATAGCGATAGCAGCCAGTTTTGACTCCATAACTCATTGAGAAAATGATCTTCTTACTAGATATTGAAGTATTTCAGTTTTTCGCACAGATAAACATGTAGAGCCCAGATGTTGGAATTGCATAGGTTCTGTCGGGGTAAAGTGACAACACAGAAGGAAACACATAGTAAAGCGATGAAAAGATGTGTAGCCGAATCCTGCAGGGACTCGTTCAGTAGAGTGCTGAAAAGATTAGCATAAATTAGCTGAAACTTCTGCATGTTTTCTGCTTTGAGAATGAATATATGGCAGTGACTTGAGGAGTGTTACACCATTATATACACGGACCCAGACGTGTGAATCCACAAAAGCTTTCAGGGTTGTCATATTCTGGTTTATAGATTGGATCAATAACCTGATGCACTGGGAGCAACAGATGGAAAGATACAAATGCTGAGGAAACTATAGAAACTGAGGGGCACAATGGAAAATTACAAGACTAAGAGTTTGTTCATTTTAGTTACATAGTTAGTGAGGATAAAAAAGACGAAAGTCCATCACATCCAACCAGGCGTAAATAAAGGTTCAGGGGCCCTGATGCAAAACGTGAGCTGGGGCCCCCCTCTATCTGTATCTGTACCCATACCCATACCTAAACCATGCTGCACAGAGACATAACTTGAAGCTTCTGGGCCCCAATGCAAAACCTGTAACAGGGCCCCCAACTATAATGCTTTATTCATAGTACAGGGCTCCCTATATGGAGAAGAGAGGCCTTATGGGCCCCCTAAGGTTCCTGGGAACGGGTGCAACCGCATCGCCTGCACCCTCTATAGTTACGCCACTGCATCCAACTAAAAAAGCCATAGACACAGTCATGTAAGAAATGACAAGGAATGGAAGAAGTGAATCTAAATGGAAGAAGTGAATAATACAGTAAATATGTTACATTACTTATGTATGCAAATAAGGAAGATGGAACAATACCTCTGCAGCGCCACCTATGGGATGGCAGCATTCCTTCAAATCAATGTATAACTTTTTAACAAGTCTGTAAAACAATGATTGGGAATAGGAAACTAAAGGTGCATTTAGACACAAAGATGATCGCTCAAAAGATGCCTTTTGAGTGATAATTTTGCATAATCTACTAATTGGTACTAATGCCTATTAGTACCAATTAGTAGCATGTGAGCAGCAGGGAGGTGAATTTATTCAGAAGACCACCCGCTGTTCTCTGAATAAATTCCTTTTGTTCTGCCAGTGGGGCTGACAGCTGAGAACAGCCGAGACAATGCAATCAGCTGTAATCAGCTCTCCCCGGGCAGAGCACAGTGTATGGTCTGTCTAATTAGCTGTTCTGCTGAACAATGAATTTCAAGCTGAACTGAAATCCATCACTTGGCAGAAAACTGAAAGATGGGCACTAGAAATGAGCGAACCTACTCGTTTCGAGTAATTACTCGATCGAGCACCGCGATTTTCGAGTACTTCCGTACTCGGGTGAAAAGATTCGGGGGGCGCCGGGGGGCGGGAGGGAGGCGTGGCGGAGCTAGGAGTAGCAGCGGGGATCAGGGGGTAGCCCTCTTTCTCTCCCTCTCCCCCCCACTCCCCGCTGCAACCCCCTACTCACCCACAGCGCCCCCCGAATCTTTTCGCCCGAGTACGGAAGTACTCGAAAATCGCGGCGCTCAGGCGAAAAAGGGGCGTGGCCAAGTGCGCTCGCTCATCTCTAATGGGCACATTTACACGCAACAATTATCGCTTAAAAGATGGCTTTTGAGAGAATTTTGATCGATAATTGTTGTGTCTAAATGGGCCTTTAGCAAGAAAACCATAGACAGACAGCTGTTTCAGAGTGTGACCCTCATCAGTGTGCAGTAGGTTTATTACTTATGTATCACATTACAGTGCTGCGTTCACAATTCTGCAGGCTTCAGAGATGAAATATGCCAGTATTCTTTTCTGACAAAGTGTCTGTACGTACTGTGGTTTGCTCTGTTGGAATCAGGAATGCAATTTTAACAGACTTAAATAACAGCTTCTGTTAGATCCCAGCCTCAACTCTTCTTAAAGGGGTTGTCCCGTGCCTAAAGAGAAATTTTTTTTTTGCCCTGTCCCCCAGTACCTGTAAAGGAATACTGCTGCCAGGTGCTATTAAAAAAAAAATTCCCTTACCTGAATCCCCGTTCAGCAACTTTAAAAAATCTTCTTTCCAAGATGGCTGCCGCTGGTCTTCTCCCACGGTGCACTGCGGGTCTTCTCCCATGGTGCACCGTGGATGTTCTTCTGCTGTCTGTGCTCCACTGCCGATTCCAGCCACCTCATTGGCTGATCGGCACCATGTGACGGGGCCGGAGCTACGCGATGACACTGAGAAGGGAGAGAAGCCAGGGCGCAGCTCGTGAGCCCGGACCATCCAGAAGAGGATTCCTCTCTGTGCAAGCGCGACTGTTTGGTCGTCGCCATGGAGACGGGGATGCCAGCACCGGGAGGGGGTAAGTATATAACCTCTGTATGGCCAATATTTAATGCACGATGTATATTACAAAGTGCATTAATATGGCCATACAGAAGTGCATAACTGCACTTGCTTCTGCAGGACAACCCCTTTAAGGTAATTATCTCAGTTCACTCTCACATACTCCAGCCCAACACTTGCAACAACTGTTTGAATAACGAACGCCTGAATGCTCACCAGGTCCGGATTAAGTCTCTGCTGGCCCTTAGGCACATTTTGATAGGTGGCCTGAAAATACAGATATTTTGTGCTCACCGATATCTCATCAGTGAAATAGGTGCGCAGGTTTAACTATCCACATTAGAAATAATAATAATAAAAATAAGTTGAATAAAAAATGAGACACTAAACAGTTAAAAATCAATGACTAAATACAGTATAATAAAGTCGTTTAAGGATCATTGCATGTATTAAATAACTTTCAATTTCATATGAAAATTGTAAAGAAAATTGGTTTGAAGAAAAACCTGTAGAACGGAAGCGCCTGTCACAAGCTGCCTGGCGAATCGGTAGCATTAGTTAATTGTAGAAATTGACTTTTATTTGGTTTAAAATAAAATTTGAAGAAAACACAACTAAATAGGATAAACTAAATTATTTAACAGGATTTTTGGCTGGCCCTAAGGCACATGCCTTTTTTGCCTAATGGTTAATCTGGCACTGACTGACTACAGCTGGTCTGCTGTCTAAATATTCCTGACCCTGCACACCAAATTTGTTGGAGGCCGGCCTCACTTGCAGCTACGTTGCATGGGAGTCATTACTACTTGTGGCCTAGGCTTATTCGGGTTGGCAACGTTACCTCTTTGTTCTACTGGCTCTTAGTTACAGTCTGGTGGTCCTAATCCAGTGTTGGCTCTACTCCCCTTCACGGGGTGTCTCAGTCCTGGGGCAGGCTGCAGCTTTACACATCCGAGTTCTGTTGCAAGCTATTACACCTTCCCAGCAGCTCTGTAGGCTATTGTTCCTCTATTGAGACATTAGTTCCTATGATGGGGCTGTACATAGAGGGGTGACATCACTGGGGACCGGGAGTCCTCACTTCCTAGCAGTTTTCCTGTCTAGGGGGTGGGGCCTAATACTGCCATAACAGCCGATATCAGTGCAGCTCTAAGCCACCTTGCCACTGAGCATCCATGTTGTCCAGGGCTGTGTACAGTTATCTGCAGTAATGCCAATGACAAGTTCCAGACCTATAATATATCGCCATTCATATATGTGCTTGTTAAGATCCTGCTAGTCTGGTGATTGGATCCTGTAGCATTACATTTTACTATGGAAAGGCATTGTTCTGCCTCTAAGTGATGCATGCACAAAAAAAACCTCCTGTAGCATTTACATATTTAGTTTCTTCCAGGTAGGAAATTATCTCCATTGGATTTAGTTTTAACAACATCAATAGACATTTTTTATTAAATTAAGAAATTGATTTTATAATTTCAGCCATTATGTTTTTACATCAATATCATCAGATGACAGAAAATGTAGTTACAGCTTCCTTATTGATCTGAGACATCGTACTCTAAAGTACTCCTGTGACTGTATTATGAGCTGAAACTTGATTTTCTTCACTGCGCCACAATTTTCAGATTACAGGAGATGTGCAGAGACTGCTTAAATGTTACCAATACATTATGTCAAATCCATCCCGGAAAAGTCAAGTTTTCTAAACAGGTGGTTGTCTCCAAGAGGTGGTCTGTCTGTCTATCTATCTATCTATCTATCTATCTATCTATCTATCTATCTATCTATCTATCTATCTATCTATCTATCTCATATCTCTCTATCTATTTATCTCATATCTATCTATCTATCTATCTATCTATCTATCTATCTATCTATCTCATATCTCTCTATCTATCTATCTATCTATCTATCTATCTATCTATCTTATATCTCTCTATCTATCCCATATCTATCTATCTATCTATCTATCTATCTATCTATCTATCTATCTATCTATCTCATATCTCTCTATCTATCTCTCTATCTATCTCATATCTATCTATCTATCTCATATCTATCTATCTATCTATCTATCTATCTATCTATCTATCTATCTCATGTCTATCTATCTATCTATCTATCTATCTATGAGACAGCGGGGTAGAAAAAGGCCCTATCACGGGTCGCTACCACCTCCTCCCCTGGACCTTCTCAACCAAGTTACTGCTGGGGGAGATCACATGGAAAGTAACTGGGGATTACCTTGAGTCCAATTGTCACACATGACACCACCATTCTGTCCTCTGCGGTAAATCTTGATGATGGAATAAAGTATGCCCAGGCTTTACAAGTCCTATGAGTAGACCTAGCTATGGGTCAAATATTGCTGCTGCTGCTGCATCTAGTAGTACTTGCAGGTGGTGGCACTGACCTTTAGTTCTTCTGCGATACCCTACTCCCTGCCTCACAATACCTGTCTCTTCCTCCTCCCCTTTTTAGTTGCTATAATGACGACTCTCACTGCATCTCCATGTTAGATGAAGTACTTCATTCTCTTCCACTTCCCTTTCCTCTTCATCTTCCTTCCCCTCCCGAGTGGACTCTATGTCACCTCCATTTCCACATCCTTCTGAGTACACATTGCCTGTGGGGGGCTGACTGTGCGCACTGACCCACCAATATCTTCCTCTTTGGAGAAAAAAATGGTTGGGCAACAATGCAGTCAATGTCTTGGTCTTCAACCTACGGTTTTTTGGACTGCCTGGTTGACATCCATGACACTGAATGATCAAACAGCTCCTCATACTGATCCATGTAGACTGCTTCAGAGGGATTTGGCATGGGGTGAAGTAGAAGGGAAATGCCCATGACCGACTGATGCAGACTGACTGCCGTGTGCCTGCAGCTGAGAGGAAGAGGTGGTGGTACTTGAGGCATGTTGTGTCCTCCACTCTACGACCTGTTGTGCCTGCTGCGGATGTAACGCACAAGAATGGCAAAGGGCTTGCCTCACCTGCTGCAGAACATGGAGCTGTTGCCTCAATGGATGCAGCTTGTAGTGCCAATCGGCCCATCCTCTACCACCAGCATCAATGACACGTCCCTTACTTCTTGCTTTCTTCATGTTTCCTTTTTATTTATTTATTTAATTTTATGTTTTTCTTTGGTTCGCTTTTTAGTGTAGTTTTATGTAACTTATTAGCTAACTTTGAATTGTGCGGAAAACCATTACTGCAAAAGGCCTTTAAATAATTTGTAGTGGCCAGACTGCTGACTTAGAACAACATCTGAGGCTGCTGACACGCACTGCGTGTATCTGCTGTGTTCCTTTCCTGTACAAATTAGAAGGAAAATAAAGCATGGTGCATTTTTTTGCCTAAGGCAATTGGACATGCAAATTACGCGCTTGTGAATGAACCCATTGAAATCAAATTGGGTTCTATTTTCTTCATATTGTGCGCACAATATTTTCATGCTCAAATACAAGCCTAGGTTATCTGCTGGTATACAAGCTTTCACATCCAGCAGCAATATATCCTCTGTAGACTATCTGTCCCTAACAAAAAAAATTGGAATGATTTTATCACCTGACTCACCAATATGAGCAACACTAGTCACAATGAGTCCCCAAAAATGATAGTAGGTCTTTGCTATAACTCTCTACTATGGTTAATCGAAAGAGGTCTAATGTAGGAAATCCTGTCTTATAATGGCACATGGATAGGTGTTGTCCTGAAGGGACATCACCTTTAAATTTCTATATTCAGAAATTAAAGTCCATCTATCATTTCATAAGAATGTAATTCAATGGGATCTGTGCCTGTAGTACCACCCTGGGCTGCCGCAATACGGTCTGTGCTGTCTGCTTTCAGCACTATCTACAGGGACAGCAGGTGTGGGAATCAGCTGATCTGTGGGGATCTTGAGCAATCGACCTCTACTGATCAACTATTGATGACTTATGCTAAGGATAAGTCACTAATAGTAAAAGTTCGAAAAAGTCCTGGACAACCCAGATTATAATAATTAGGGAAAGTAAGCACCAAAGTTAAAGGGGTTGTCCAAATTAAAAAAAAATCATAGCTGCTCAGTGTAATGTACCAACATAAAAAAAAGTTACACTCACCTCACCCTCTTCCCTGTCGCCCACTGGCAGTGCCTTGACCTCTACTTGTCTTCGCTTCGAAGCGATGATGACCCAGCAATGGGACATGTGACTGCTGTATTAATGATATTTATCTTCAGGCTGCCAACAAACTTTACAGTACTTTACAAATCAGAGAGTACATCTTCAGACAAAATCAGACATGACATACAATATTGAACAATAGGAGTGAGTCCGGCCGAAGCGAGCTGCTGTAGAAGTGAGCTGTAGATATCTGTGGGATCAGTGAAGTCATCGCTGGCTCACTCTGAAGACTAGTTGAGAATTGGGCACCAGGATAATGGCAGGTGAACTGGTGAGGTGCATATGGTTTCTCTTATGTTGGTACACAACTATGAGCAGCTTTTAAAAATTTTTTGGCCCCAATAACCCCTGTAAATAAGAAAAAATGTTATCTAAAACAGAATGAGCACAAGACAACAAATGTAATGAAAGCCAGATAGTGGAGAAAGAAAGATAAGGCCTGTTGGTGAATCCTAGCTCTGTATAAGCTTAGAATAAGATGGCGCCTATAGAAGTCTATAGAGTCTATTTTTTCACCAGATTTAGGGTTCATTCAGTGATTTGCTTTCAATATTTAATGCATTTGGGTTTTTTTTTTGTTTTTTTGTTAATGAAACGATTTTAAACTGAACCATAGCTTCCACTTTTTTAATGGATCCGGTAGACTTATCTGTCAAAAAAAATGCACCATTTCTATCAGTTTGGTCCGGTTCAAACTAATTAGGAACTAACTAAAGTTTTTGCCCAAATTCAGCAAACTGACGAAACCAAATATTTGAAAATTTTGCTTATCACTAGTTTTAGCATTTACTCACTTGAACATTGCTGACATTCCTTAAGAATCAGACCTGAAAGATTGCTCTCAAATAGATTAGAGGAAGCTTTACCTTACATTGTTCAGGTAGCTGGCTCATGGTTGACTCAGCCTTCCATCCTTCTGAGGTTGGTAAAATGAGTACCCAGTTTGCTGGGGGGTAAAGATGACTGGGAAAGGCAATGGCAAACCACCCTGCAAAAACAGTTTGCCAAGAAAATATCACAATGCGACGTCACCCTAGGAGTCAGTCATGACTCGGTGCTTGCACCAGGGGACTTTACCTTTTACCTTACCTTACAACTGATGAGAATAAGTCTGTAAATTCCTCATTGGATAACATTGTAGAAATATCATGTAGCGTCATCTGTGGTATATAAGTTTGGTACATATTACATACCGAAGTAGGTCATATAAGTGAATGGACTAGCAGGAAACCTGTGCATTGACTGCATTTTTTGCATAGCAAAATAATGGATCTTTCTGGGTATTTTTTTGGTGTGAAAATCTGCAGCATATTTATGCAACCGAACCCCAGAGATGCCCATTTGAATGGGGCCTAAATTTATTATCGTTTTCCTTTTCCATATCTTGTTGACTAAGTAGTTGAAGATGCTCTTCTGTGAATAAACTCTGCTACTGATTCAAAGTTTGATCCTGCCTCTTAGAGTCCCTTCTCACCACCATAACATCTGCACTGAGGTACCACACCACAAGCCAGAGAAAAGAACAATTCCTTTTACTTTCCCCATTTTTTATGAATATTTTGTCCGGCACAGGTCTCGTCCTATATACGGACAGACGTCACGAACCTGACTAAATTACCATCTCACTCTATCTGACTTTACGTGTAGCCCCTAAATTGCCACACTTTATGTTTTCTTTGAAACTGTCAGTTGTGTTGGTGTTGGTGAGGGAAGCAGCCAGGCCACCATGATAACCACCATTATCGCTGCCCACCCCAGCACAGTCTGGTGCCCAGCACACTATTAATATTTAGCCTGTGTATGTAAACCAATTGGTTCTTGCTATAACATCCATTTTTTAATGGATCCATTTAGTATTCTTTTGTCTTACTTCCTTTCTGTACATACTCATTTAAAAACATATCTGTTAAATAGCAAGAATAAAGATAATATCAATGTACATATTTCCATAGTTTCTATTTAGTCAAGAATCCATCTACCGGTATCGGAGGTCGGTATGTGTTGATTTAACCGCTATTTTTTATATATAACCAACCTTTAGCCGTCAGGATGTTTACTGTCAACTGGGAGCCCTCATTAGAGCAGAATACATGATTGTATTACATTCAGCCTCTAATTTAACAGACAATGAAAAAGAATATACTCTCTTCTACTGTCTTGAAAGGTTAACCTTTTTGTTACCCTGAATCATTGCTTTCTACATACAGTAATTAAATCAAATAAGGATACAAAAGAATTACCGAGTCTTAAAAAAAGATGATGCGCTGACACCAGACGGTTCCGCGAATGTAAATCTAATAGCTGCCAATTATCTGTCTGATGACTTTTGCTGTATTTAGTTTTCATTATAATAATGGGTATTGTTAGGAAACATTTTTACTCCAATATAGCAACTATACCTTGTAGAAGAGTCAGCGACAACGTCAGTCCGTATGCGCAGAAAGCACAGATTCACCTCTGGGAACAAGGTTGATGGATTAGGAATATTCCCAAGATAATTGGAAACTTCTGACTATATGGGCATACGCATTAGGTGTTATTGAATGCCAAGGCATGCGCAGAATCAATATGCCTTCCTCAGACAAGTGGATACAGTCAGCAGTAGGCAGATAGGGACAGATTTATTATTCCTGTCTAAGGGCCGGCTTACACGAGTGTAATTTTATCACATATTTTGTGGTTGATGTACCTGCGCATAATACGCGGTGAATGGAGTCAATGAAAGTACATTGATCTTCATTGATCCAGTCACACTTGCACACATAAAAAAGAATGTAGCATGTTTTATTTGACCATGTACTATGTGTAATAGAGCCTTATTGTGCTGTACATACGCAAAGTGACAAAACGAGAAATAAAAAAAAATGAAACCAGGAAGACTGCGCATGACAACGTATGGGAGTCATGCGCAGTGCAAAATTGCAGTGTTATGCCTGCTCACTGCGAGCTCAAACCACGGTAAAACACTACGTTATGCATGCAACGTTTTACCAAATGCTTGTGTGAGCCTGGCTTAAAAGTGATCAGTAAGCTTTTCAAAAGTTTGGTCTTGCCGGTTCACCGAACTTTTGCAAAATTGGTTTCTGTCCAAATTGGTTTGAACCAAACCAGAAGTTCACCAAAACTCCTAACACTGGTGTATAACCATCAGGCAGGCAGATGTGAATCAATTCTGCTACACCTCATTTTGACTTTGGGCTATCTGGAGAGGCAGCACCTGGGGAACCCCAGTTCTTACTATTGACCCCTTCAAGTGGGATAGGTCTTTACTGCGGGATCCCCAAGCATTACTTGTCCAGAGAGTCCCGGTAGTGTGGCTGCTGATGCTGCATTGAGCCAAGGCGCAGTACCTGATGGTCTGAACGAGATTCTTACAGGAATATAGGCTATGGTCATGACTGGCAGCACATGTGCAATAACAGGGTCCAGGTTAAAGGTTGGGGAAGGGGGCAAGTAATAACAAAGCTCAGAATACAGACCTGAGACAAGGAAGCACGGAAATCTGGAAGGTCAGTCATGTAAGGGTCAGAACCAGAATATGCCACCCCTGCCATGTTTGATGGGGTTGGAGCTTAAAGCAGCTGAGCTGCTTTCACTAGTTAGAGGGGAGTCGAGCATGGCTCCCCACCTGTACAAAGGGCTCCATGTTATTTTTATGGTATACTGTGTACACTGTACAGAATCCTGAAGAAGCTCCTGTCTTCACCATAGGAAGAGTTTTACATCCTCCAGCAGCATTTCTTGACTTCCCTACAGTATATAAACCATTGCTTTATCTGTATTAGTTATCTGCTTCATTTTCCTTCTCTTTATACTCTTGGCACTTAGGGGGAATCATATGCACTTGAGGAAGTGTAATGGGGGAGAGGTTTATATAACGCTATGTTATGTTTTCATATAAGAATCATTTTGGTAATTGTACCTTTAAGAGGGGGCAAATAAAACAATTACCAATTAAATCCTCCACTCAAAAGGGTTTAAAATACAACAATTTAAAAACCAAAGAGGTGAAACATCCAGGTACTCACTCAGTGGGGGGTAGGTTCCAGGAATCCCCCCTCGCCACCTTTGTTATCCAGGAATACCAAATGTAAATAGATGTTCTTCTTCAAAAGCATTGTCCTGGGTCTAACATGGTGTAAATGTGTAAATTATTCACAATTTTTTATTATATACAGAACAACCGGTAAAGTACACCCTACGCGTTTCGGAGAATCTATCCCATTTTACAGCACAGAACGTCTGTTACAGGTAAAACTGTCAAGATGCATTAATATAGTGACAAACCCGTAGGTTGGCGACAACATCGGGGCAGAGTATAATGTAATTGCATTTGTACGTCTCACCAGGCCGACATGGAGCTCAAGCATGCATTCCAACAAAAAAAGCTCCAAAACGGGTATACGTTCCAACTATTGGAAACGACACACTGCTCTCGGAAGTGCGCGCTCCCACAGCATGCAAATCAGCGCGTGCTTTCATGCAGCGTGCGTGTCAATTTTCGGAAGTGGATTGAAAATATATACTCACCTCTCCACCACTGTCGGGGCTGAGGCGTGTCTAGCCGCAGTGTAGTGAAAGTCTTTCAGCAGGCGGGGATTTAAAATTAGCCAATCACAGAGCTGCCTGTGATTGGCTAAGCGCTGTGACCAATCATATTTATATGATTAAACCAAATTATATTTAAAGCCCTTCCCCAAAAATCACTGCAGGGGTTGCCTGCATCCCATTGCTTTCAATGGAGCCGCCGACAGCAGTGGCGGCCCCATTGAAAGCAATGGGAGAACATCGCGATCCTCTACCACAGCTGTGACAGAGGATTCTTTACTCCCTGCGAAGAGTCCCCCTTGTCACTGAACACTGTGACAGTGCTGTCACAGCGCTCAGTGACAAGGGGACTCCCCGCGGAGAATATTGACGCACAGCACGGACCTGGTGCACGCATGTCCTATGTTTTGCAGGTACATGCATTTGCATGCCTGTAAAATACGGACATGTGAACACAGCATAGGGAACCGATGGTTCTAAATAGACACACAATTTTGTGCGTGCGTATATGCGCACGTAAACATGCTTGTCTGAGCATACAGGTAGAAATGCCGCCACGTGGGTTTTCTGTATCACTTATAAATAATATGTAACAAATATATGTAAAAAAAATTGCCTTATATAAAAATGTTCCAGAGGAGTGATCATTGAAAAGAAACTATAAGGCCTTAGTCAGACGGGCGTTTTTTCGCGCGATTTGTGCATGCGCATGCGTCCGTCGATTTTATAAAACCATTGCTTTGCAATGGTATCGGACACATGAGCGCTTTTTATGCGCTCGTCCGATAAATTATAGAACAGAAAATCGCAGATCGCACCTATCTGCGATCTGCGATTCCTGTTCTCTTCTCTATATGCGCTCAATGGGGCCGGCGGCAGCAGCGCTGTCCCCATTGAGAACATATAGAAGACAAATCATTCTTCTCTGCCACAGCTGTAACAGCTGTGGCAGAGAAGAACGATGTTTGCCCATTGAATTCAATGGAGCCGGCAATACAGCCGGCTCCATTGAAAGCAATGCGCTGCGGGCGAGTGCGGGATGAATTGTCGGGAAGGGCTTAAATATATAAGCCCTTCCCTGCAATTCATCCAGAAATGTGTAAAAAAAAAAAAAAAAAATATACTTACCTGGTCCCGGCAGACGGAGTTCAGCGCAGCCGGCCGGCAGTGGGTGTGAAGGGGGTGTGAGTCAGACCTGCCCCTGATTAGCTCAGCGCTGTATTGCCGGCTCCATTGAATTCAATGCGCTAGACAGCTCCGGCCCGTTTCTAATGAAACGCGGCTAGGAGCAGATTTTTCGGCGATTTTTTGGCCCCGGTCACGCGATTTGCGGATGCGCATCCGTCACGCGATCCGCAAATCGCGCGAAAAAACGCCCGTGTGACTAAGGCCTAAGAATGTCTAAACATATATACATGAAAATATTATATATAGTTCAATACGGATAAGAAGTAGGGTCCGCAACTTGTTAAAAAAAACATCGGTGGAGTTAAAATATCTAAAAAATGTATATTAAAAGATTTCAATTAAAATATTAACATTTTTCCCAAGACTTCCTACCCAACTAAAACAGACTTTGTTTCATCAAGTGCAGTTAGTGAATTTGATCCTTTGTTCCTATCCCTCCTCCTGAGCCAACCCATGCAAATGGGAGAAGTGCCCTAGACTCCCTACTGTTATCGTTGTTATGAATAAGTTTTACTTTTGTTGAAATGGCCTTGTGTACAGATTATGCGACTTTCCCCTGAACCCTTTGCTGTACCCCAAGCAGTTGGGGATATATCCGCAACCGGCCAATGACTGAACCGGTTTGGCAGGAACCCAAGTCAAAAAAGTTTACACCGCACCGATGTCAATAAAGGAGAAAGAGAAGGCTCTGGTGTGCAAAGGTAAAAAAAAAGGAGTGAGACTGTTGATCTATTGGTCTAGGAGTTTGGCGCCTTCGCCTTCTTCTCCTAGCCAACTACAAAAGACCCCTATGTGGGTTGGTAGGTGGTATTGTGATGCCCAAGTGACAATAAAGACCTTCAGTGAAGCGGATGCTGGCGACCTTTTTTATGTAACTCCGTATCTATTATTTAGGTATAACGAGGTTGGGACAAGATCATGACCTCAAGAAGCAACAGTTGACCACCATCCAGACCAAATAAAGTTTCGTCAATGAGGAAACATTTGCCGACTACAATAGAGATCATTAAATATATCCGCAGACGAAAAATAAACCTAAATTTGTGCCCAAGCTTCTTACATACCATAAATCTACGGTTGACATAAAACTGGCATGAACACTACTGATATGTCCACGGGGCGTTTCGCACCGGTTCCATCCGTCAGTCCAGAGCAATTTGCTAAGAAACATGTCTGTCATTTACAAGGACGTATTTTTTTCAACAGCAGATAACAAAAGGAAAATCAACAAGTAGCATTTTAGCCAAAGATGCATCTTCTTCATAGAAGCTCCAGACTGAAATGAATCAAATGGCCTGCAATCGGATTCCTGGCGAGGTGCCTGGCATGGCCGGCTCTAGTACATTTATCCACAGTGATTAGATTAGAAATTATTAATAGGGGTCTACGGAGTAGTGGGAAGGTCATGGAGAGTTTAATTCTGCTCTCGGATAACTTTGTTTTATTTGATGGGATTGTTATGGTTGGGGTTTCATATGTTTATAGGAAACAATATACTCAATAATGAACCCATGCATGCAGATCCAAGGTCAGAAAACCTATTGTGCAGCAAGATTGAAGTCCACACAATCGTGTTAATTAAAAAACACTGATTTGACTTTGCCGGGTAATGAAGTACATATGAGAATTGACTAGCAAATAGCTGAGAGTGTATTCTTCAATACCAGTAACTGGGCCTATGGGAAAAGGTGAGCTGGACAACACGAATGTATTCTAGGAGTCAATGGAGAAAGTGCAGTGTTATCTACTGTCACCTAGATGGTTAATCGTATGGTCAAACATTGCCAAATGGGCAAAATTTACGTTGTACCATATGTGAATCCTATATGAAGACAACTATGGCCCCACCGAAAAATGTCAGTCCTATACATCAACCGATATGACAGACCCAAAAATTAATGTCCAGGACAGGACTGCGGAAAATGTTCATTGAGAATCACAAATATAATAAAATAAAATGTAAAAACAGAGCATAAAGGGAATATAAGGGAAATACATCACCTCAGGTCACACATATAAGAAGTTCCCAAAGAAAATCATGCTTATACTCATATAAACCAACAATAGGTGCAACCAATCTCAATGGCATGCATATAGTGAAGTGTTACCAAGGGTCTAGAAATCCTTGGACCCCGATGCACATGTATCGTACTGAGCTTTGTCCAGGTATATTTGTATCATATGTAGTATAAGGGTTTCTTCACACAGGTGTATGCGCAACTACACATATACTAGGATTTACTTTGTGCTAGAAAGATAGGGCAAGTTCCATCTTTTTTCGGGCATAGTAATAATAACTAGAGATGAGTGAGCGTACTCGCTAAGGCAAATTACTTGAGTGAGTATTGCCATTTTCAAGTACATGCCTGCTCATCCCCAAAAGATTCGGGGGCCGGCGGAGGTGAGCGGTGAGTTGTGGGAGTGAGCAGGGGGGAGCGGGGGAGAGAGAGAGAGATCTCCCCCCCCCCCTCTCGTTCCTCGTTCCTCCCCGCTCTCCCCCGCCGCCCCCCACCGGCACCCGAATCTTTTGGGACGAGCAGGCATGTACTCGAAAATGGCAATACTCACTCGAGTAATTTGCCTTAGCGAGTACGTTCGCTCATCTCTAATAATACTGCAAGTGGAAACAAAACCATTGAAATCAATGGTTTAATTTCTTCCCGTTATGCCCATCTGTTTAAGCCCACAATCTTGTTTCACACATAGACTTTTGAGAAGATGCCAAGTTTTTGGAGTTTTGAGGCAGTGCCATTATTATTCCAGCAAAAAAAAAAAAGTTGAGTCCTTATGTTTACTGTCAGTCAAGGGTTAAATATAAAAGGCCCTATCGATATTGTGCTTTTTTAACCTGCATTTCTTCATTTTTTGGGTCCATGATGTTCTTGTATGCATTGGGTATGGTATTTTTTCTTGCAGGCATTTCTGTAAGAAAAAAAAATACCTGTGCGCATAAAAATTGTCACCCAAAAAGTGCCTGTAATAAAATTAGGTATCATGCAAAAAATGCTTGCGATTTTTCGGATGGTGTTTTTTTAAACTAAAAAAAAGCCAGAAAAAAAGACTATGGGGGACACTCACGAAATATTTGAAATGTTGTGGAATTAAAAAGTTGCAAAATTGCGTGCAAGGCTTGCTTGCACAAAAATTTAGTAACTTTTGGTTGTCTTTTGTTTATTATGGGGGAAATAAAATTAGGATTGGCATTTAAAGGCCCATTTAGACAAACGATTATCGCTCAAAATTCGTCTTTTGAGCGATAATCGTTGTGTGTAACTGCGCCGACATTGTGCAGTTTTCGTTATCCCACCGCTCATCGTCATCTTTCAGCGTGCTGAAAGACGACGATGAGCCTTATCAGGGATTCACAGCGGGATGCAGCTGATACCATTGTCTCAGCTGTATCCTGCTCCCTGAAAATGGGCTGGGTATCAAGAACAGAGCGGTTCAGCTCTGTTCTTCATACCTAACACGGAGCGCTTGGCTATATAACAGCTCGGCGCTCCATGCAGAAAACATCTGGATGCAGAAGATAAGCGGGGGCCCATTGTAATTCACATGAGTGTTTTTTCGCTCACACCAATAGTGCAAGATTGAAAAATCGCAGCATGCACTATTTTTGGGCAATTGTGTTCATGAATCACCCATTTTTTGTGCTTCTTCACATGAGCGTATGCTTAACCACCTTCACTGCTATGGAGTGTAGTTGCACATAAACAAGGTAAAAATCTTTATTTTTTTACCTTTCAAACTCTGCACTATTTCGTGCGAGTTTAAAAAAAAAAAGTGAGCAGATGGGTCCGGCCCTATCTTTCCTGCATGTAGTATTAACTACGTGTGAGAAATATAGGGCCAGTCCTATCTTTTCTCGCACATAATATTAAGGCCTCGTTCAACCGAGTGTTTTTTTTGCACACAAATAGCCTCTCAATTAACGACACATCCAGAAGCATGGGCAGTATTTGGCCATGTGTCCTGTTAATAGATCATGTGATCGCTATCAGTGGGGATACTACAATCAATGGTACCCGTTCCCCAGTTTGTTTTGGTTCTTTTGATATATAACTTGTATGGTTTTGATTTACAGAGGAGCTATAGTGATGGTTTTGATTGCCATGAGCAGTTGTTTTTTTTTTGTTTTTTTTTAAATATATTTGCATTTTATTCTATTTTTATTTGTACTTAATTTGCATAAATTTATAACATACATTCAAAATAACATTTTTTTGCTTATTTCATAATTTTCCACTGTACCTTTAGCATCCACACAGAAATTTAACCCTACAGAGCAATAGTCACTACCAGAGCTAAGCTAGGTCTGCTAAGACCCAGCAGCTCTGCCATATTAGGAATTGCTGCCGATCATGTGATTGCTGGGTCCAGTAGAGAGAACGGCACTGCCGCTTCCTTCATTGACTACATGGTGCTATTTGAGCTCTACGTAGGTTGGAAAAGAGAAGACAGCAGTTGGTATAACCCATATCTCTCTTTTCCTTGGGGTCAACCTATGGCGTAACTATAGAGGATGCAGGGGATGCGGTTGCACCCGGGCCCAGGAGCCTTAGGGGGCCCATAAGGCCTCTCTTCTCCATATAGGGAGCCCAGTACTATGAATAAAGCATTATAGTTCAGGGCCCTGTTACAGGTTTTGCATTGGGGCCCAGGAGCTTCAAGTTACGTCTCTGGGGTCAACGGCTGTCTGTGACAGCCAATCACCTGGCCTTCTAATAGATTGCGGGAGCAGGAGCTTTAAGCCCACATTTACAATGTTACGGGTTTAAAGCCTTGTACACAAATGGCGCATTATCATAATAGGGTTAAAATGTTGCTACATAGTATTACGTAGGGCATGGCTTTCAGAAGAAGCTCCTTGGTGGGCCAAAACAAAAATGCACCACACAGCAGGAAGGAAAGTTCGGATGGATTTATTTATTAGCCTTGCCAACAATTTTCAGCATTATAAGATGTAATTGTTTTCTCGATCTTCAAAGTTGGAAGTTTTTATTACTTTTAGTTAATTATTACATCCGCATTGCATATAGCAAAGATTATCTTTATTAGAAAATATAATTAATAGCAAAATTGGAGTTTGATTCTTTGCCCACATTCTATGCTAGACGTGATTCCCTCCGTACACACAGTACATACCTGAAAAATCATTTCAGTGCCAGTAACCCTGAGCCAATTAATGAAAGGAAGTTGGTGCTCAATGTGTTTTGTAATAAGTGCCAGATGATTAGGAAGCTGGAGGCATTGCCTATATCTAAGCACATCAGTACAAGTCATCAGGTGGCAAATTCACCAAGGAGTTGGAAACCAGATGTTTAATGCAATTACAGTTCATTATTGTGTTTGCCTTTGTTTTTCATTAGAACATTGTTGAGGCTAATGTCATTATATCATTTGGTCAATAAAAGCAGGTAGAAAAACAGAATTTAGAGGAAAGTTGCTTAACAGTGGAAAGAACAGACAGCTGCTGCTTCGTAATATAGTTAATTAAGCCATATTTAAATACTTTATTCATATAGAACACGGGCCAAATGATTGTTTCGATATAACACGCAGTTTTCGTAAATAACACCATTCAACAAGAAACATTTTTTTAATTTGTTTGCTTTCAAAAATTGGTCAATCCTTACTGGTTTTGGGTCAGTAAAAACAGATATGACTTCAAAAGCTGCTTATTACCCCCAGTTTTTGAGATATATCACTTATACCATACATAGTACTACCAGGGGTGCCCCTACCTTAAGGCTACCTGAGCCTGCTACCTTAGGCAGCTGTCTACAGGATCTTAGAGGAGTGGCTGGTTGCCACCCAGTCGGTAATTATCTTTTACCGCCCATATTAATGGCCAATGGAAAATAGTTGACAGCTGCAAGTCAACCGAGCAGCAACCCGACAAGCATTTAACTCACTTAGTCGGCAGCTCTGGCCTACTGCTGCTGTAATCAGTCTGTGACCCCTGATCTTTTCCCCCTGGTGACTGTGTTCTTGCATGCAGACACCGGCTTATATGTAGCACAGATGCCGTGGTGAGAAGTCAAGGGTTAAGACAGGGACATAGCTGAAGGCTGATGAGTCCGGGGTGCAAAAGTTTATCTTGGGGTCCTCCAACTTCTCTTAGCCCCTTAACGCGGAGGTGTAACTGTTTACCCATAAAAGAGTAGGTTGAATACTGTAACATGTTCTAGAAGGATGCAGAGAAGCCAGAATATTATATCAGGGAGGTCTATGCAGGTGCAAAATAGTGATGAAAATTCATTCACACACCCAGGACAAATTGGAGATTGATGGGGACCCACCTTTAAGATTTAGACCCACCTGACTCTACATCACAGGTACATATATGATAGATGTCTCTTTCCACTAAAGTCTATAGATGTTCTAGTGATTACCAAGCCAGTAGCTCCCTTATAGCTCAAAAGAGAGACCTAAAAGTGTGGCCACCTCTCTAATTCTTCTTAGCTGGATAGAACTACTGAATGGCCATGAGGAAGCAGCGGCACTCCATCCATGAGGTGTATTGAGCCTTCTGCCTCGGGTAGCGCCTCATAGTGGGAATGGGGGGGGGGGGGGGTGACACAGGAGGCATGAGTAGAGGACATGAATGCTGTTTAGCTGGATTTGCAATAAAGTCACAAGGAGGTGGATCTCGGCAGGGTAACTAGATGTGTGCTGGGCAGTGAAGCTGAAGGACCTGTCCTGTGAATATATCATGAAGAGGTAGAGCCCAGCAGTAGAGTATGAAGGTCCTGAGAGTTATGAGTTCTCTTCTCTTATACCTTCTGACATCCCATAATAACAGCCTGGATGCGCTGTAAGTTGCAGTTCTGTTACATCCCTTCCCTATAATGCCTTCTAATGTCACATAATGGGAATATGGACATACTGGGACTTGGAGTTCCCCATTATTATATTCTCCTCCTGTAATTTCCTCTGATAACCTATGCTGTCCTGGACAACGATGTGCTATGACAACACATGATTACTCCAACCGATCACTGGCCTCAGCTGTCACATGCCGTTCTTACTGCCATCACAGTGCAGCAAGGAGCAATTTATTTTATTTCAAGACAATTTTTTTGCTATTTTGTTGAACTACTGGGCAATAACTTTAGCAGACAGCACCAGAGCTTCAAAATCTACGCCCCAGATACCCAGTGTAGTTAGAATAGAGGCTACCAAGCCTCTAGGAAGTGTTCTGGGAGTACAGCGCCACCCTCCACCCTTACTTTGCCCAAAACTTTCAGCAAGGAGCTAATGGGAGGTAAAGAAAATTGCTCCAGGATCAGCTGAAGAAGCACAAGGAACAAGTATTTGGCAAGTCTGTCCATGTGTTTACACAACCTCCTTGTGCTACGTTAAATGGATGGGGCCATTTAACATTGCAATCCAGGGCTGACGTTATCATTGCAGGAGTAGCCAAAAGGGATGCAGTCTACCAGATGGCTCCACTTGGTGTTGTAGACCTGAAGGCACATATGTTCGATGCATGATACCTTCAGCCCTGGACTGCACCATTTAATGGCTCCACACATGTTTCATAGTAGGTACGATACTTTTGCATAGGACGTACTACTAAATCCATGTTCTGGGGCCCACAGAACCTCATGCGCCATACCATAATGTAGGGCGTCAAAGTCTTCCTATTCGACTACGCTATTGTCATTTCAGCATAGGACATCAGTATTGAGATATAGCTCTGGATCAGTCTTATAAGTACACATAAGTAGGAATGCATTACACAATGAGAGGTGTGTCTGTATGTGACAAACTATTGGGTGGTGAGATGTGTGATGACATGGTTGTCTTCACTGAGAGGATCGGTATTTACTCCTTTCAATCATAGTGTAGATTGTCAGGATTGGACAATCGGTTTCAGATTGGAGCGACTGAAATTGTTGACACTTGACTAATTTCATGTGTCCATAATAGGACTTATTAATGACCTGGGTCAGTATAAGCTGGCTAAGTAAGGAATGCTGGCATCTTGCTTTGTCCATCATTGACCATAGAGCTTTCACCAATGAGCCTGACTAATTATATGCAGTCTTGTGCTTTATAGGGAGGGGAATTTTGACTCCTGTCCTTATTGATCTGTGAACACATGCAGGCAAATGTTTGTTGGACCCGGTCTATATTGTCAACAGTGGTTGATATGGAATATTAAAATTTATAGAGTGTAATCTTTTTTAGTATATCAATAATAAAACTTATATTTAAGGTCCCACTTTAGAATTTATTGCCTCTGGCATATGGTATCATACTGGTTAAAGTTTATCCCAAGTGGGTCTTGAGCCCCGTATTTTTGATTTGTGATCACATCACTCTTTTTGACTTCACTCTGCATAACTGGACTAATGGAATTGTTGCATCTACTAAGAGGAAGTAGATATCTATTGTTGTGTTCCACTGGGAGTGCAGCCTCTAAAACAAAGAAAAAGGCACAACTGCGCAAAGGAACATAAAACTAAGGGGAGTTCTCTCCCTGTAAACCCCTAACCCGGGAGGGGGCCCTGCCTACTCGGCGGGCCGATCGCTCTGATAGGTGCGAGCCCGCACTCGTGCCTGGGCCACTGGCAAGTCCCCACCCGGGAGCCCTAGCACCAAAGAAAGGGAAAACAAATAACCAAATAAAGCAGAAAAGGACTTATCTGGAATAGAGGAGCTCCAGCCAGGATGTGTTCCTCCGTCGCTGTCCAGCGGCAACTGAAGCATTGACGAGCACAGGGGTCAATGCTAGCACAGTTTAAATTGGAGCTGAGCTAGTCAGCACCAGGTGCTGACTGACATCACTCCTGCAACTACCACACCCCTCAGCTCCAGGAGAAGCATGGGCACACCCAAAACCTGGTCTGGCCTGCAAGCAAGGTACAGGCCTCAGAACGGCTGCAACATCTATATTGGCAAGGAACTGAATAACAATGTATCTTAAAATGATGTACAACTTTTCAAACATTTCCAAAACTTTGCTCTATGAACCTGGTATAAAGCTAATCACATACATAAGATAGCTGTTGACTAAATTACAGTTATGTCCTCCAATTTCCACAGAGGGGGATAAGTCGCTGCCATACACCTTTGACAGTGCTTATCTACCAAGGGGACAAAGGTTCAGAAATGTAGAAGTCCATCCACAAAGTTTTTTTTTCTCGAAAACAGTCATCATAAACAAGAGATTGTTAGAACATTCTAACGAAATACACAGGACTCACTGAGATCTACAAATTGTGTAACGTCTGTATCCATCTGTATGAACTGTAAATAAAATGTACAACATGGAATAAGCTTCGATGAACGGGAAATTAGCTTACAATAAGGTCAAAAACAGTAAGCAAAGGATTTACAAAGTTAAGCTATATCCATGCTGATATGCAGGGCTGTGTTCAGAGCGTCTGTTGGCCATGCCATCACTTTGGATTGCAATAGTAGAGTATTGTATAGAGTCATTATGACAGTTCTTGCTGTCAAAATGACAGAAATAATCAATGGAACTCTCATGGACTCTATTACAATTCAATACAGCGTTGTGGCTTCTATTATGAATGGAAGCCATGATGGAAATGTGAATAGACATTATTGAACTATTAATTCTTCTTGCTAGAGGGGCTGGTGGGATTGTTTGGGTAGGAGGCAAAAAAGTCAACCTATGTTGGCTAGAGTATTTATACTTAATGGCTACTTTATTAGTGACACCTACTTTTGATGACAGGAGCTTCCATGTATGGGAATTAGACATATGACCCTTGGAGAACAGCATAAAATCAAGTGAGCAAGTTTTCCATGGATTAGTTTCAGTGTGAATCCACAAAGCCAAAGGATGTTCATAGTGTTACTAGATGAATGTGTCACAGCTTGCCTTTGCTCCCCTGGATCACCTGCTATTGCAGCTGAGGTTAGGCACCACTAGCCTGCACAGTGCTCTATCCTCATCAGCCTCTCTAGTCTCTGCCTGTAGGGTGCACATATGGTTCTGCCCCTTCTCTTCAAGGGCCAGTGCACGTGCTTTAAATATGTCCCCTATCTCCATCCAGATCCCGGTATATTAGGCCTCCTCCCCATATGGAGGATGCCTAAGCAATTGTTTCCATCAGTGATTGTTACAAAATCCCTGTTTGTTTGGGTATGCACTTCTGACCCTTGCTTGTCTTCCTGAGGATTCTGACTAGTGTCCATGACCATGACTTTATATTCTTGACTTCATCATTGCCTGCTGTCTGCCCTGGCCTTCTGCCTGGACCATAGCTAGTACTTTGAATACGCACCTATTCACACCGTCAGGTACCATGCTTCGACCCAGTGCTGTGTCAGCAGCAAAACCACTTGGACTACCTTAGCAAGTAACAGCTTGGGAATCTTGAAGCAAAGACCAAACCTCACTTGGTAGATTCAAGGATGAAAACTTGGGTTCTCCATGTCGGGTCTCCTCAAATAGGCCTAAATTAAACTGGTGTGTTGCAAGGTGGATCCACATTCATTTGCCTGACAGTTTATCTAATAAAGTAACCATTCAGTGCATGAACAGAGCAAGGGTAGTACACAGAATTTTTGCCCCAGGCTAAGGTAAGTTCATCTATACATCTGTTGCATGAGTACAGAGTTCTATGCTACTTGTTATATTTCTTGGGATACTACATGTACCACCTCAACCCCACTTACAATAACCACAGATAATATAACTACAGGGTGTAATAAAACAGATTGATCCAGCACTAAAGCTTGGATGCACTACATGATGGGATGGTATATGGGCTCCTGGGGGCGCCATAACATGGATTTCAATTTTGTGTTGTGGCCCCTGTAAGAGATAGAGGGAAAATCCCAATTTCAAAGTAGAAGAGTAGCATGTGAGAAGCAATGATCCTCCTTCCGCATCTCTCTATGTCCCGTGGGACTGCTGCTATGACTAGAATGAGGAAAGAGTGCTTAAAGTGGCCTCCTTCTGCTATAGTAGGGACAGCTCATCCAGGAAGTCATCCTCTGTCGTCAGATAGACATTCAGGTACCGATCCATGTAGAGAATCCCAGGAAGGAACACAGGTCCAACAGGTGATCACGCCAAATTCCAATCCACATGATCACGCTGAAATCTGCATTGTCTTCTCATTGGTTCATGCTCTTATGAGTAATTTGCATTGTATCTGTACTGAATTGATGGTTCGCCGTTCCCCAACAAGGGTTCCGCAATGATAGCGTCAACCCTGGACGGCACTGTTGAATGGCTCTGTGCATGTATAGTAGCAGAAGGAGGCCATTTTGAATTTGTTTTCCTTACTTCAGTCATAACAGTGGTCCCACGGAACTTAGAGATATGTGGAAGGTGGATTATTGCTTCTCACATGCTACTCTTCAACTTTGCAATTGGGTTTTACTTTCTACATCTTACAGGGGCCACAACACAAAATTGAAATCCATGGTGCGGGACCCCCAGGGACCCATTCGCCATGCATCGTGTAGTGCATCCATTCCTTACTATCCAAGTACGCTATTGTTATTTCAGTTTTGAGCTCTAGCATCGGATTCGTCTTTTTGACTTCGCCTTGTATGTTGACCAGCAAAGCAAACACGATTGAAGAGATATTCTTGTTCTGTTTTTTCTTTCCTCGCCCGGTAAAAAGCCTTCATAGAAATATTCTAAGGATTTCACTTGTGGTATTTTTGTCTGAAACGGATGCACCAAACACTTTTGGCCTTTTTTTAAAGAAAAGTGGACCGAATGAGCTTACTACCGCGTTTCCCCAAAAATAAGACAGTGTCTTATATTAATTTTTGTTCAAAAAGCTTAAACTTTTTTACATGTATAGCTGCCTGGACACTATTTAAATTGATTTTTTAAATTAACTGTTAGCAGAGCTTAATTTTGGAGTAGGGCTTATATTTCAAGCATCCTCAAAGAGCCTGAAAAATCATTTTGCATCCTCAAAAATTCTGGAAAATCATGCTATGTCTTATTTTCAGGGTATGTCTTATTTTCAGGGAAACAGGGTACACACAACGATGATCATAATCCAGCGGAACGGAGACGGGGAAAGGAAGTTTTTACTGTAGAAGTGCTAAAATGAACACATTCTACATGATTTGACTTGGTTATGGTTAACCATTCGGACCCCAACTTGACAGCTCCCATTGAAAATAAAACCCTGTCTGCAAATATTTGGATAACATTTGCTACAGCCATTAGTAGATGAATAACCCAAACTTTCCCCCCTTTCCATGTTTTCTATACCCCTGTGGTACTGGAAACAAGGCTCTTATTTTCTGTTCAGGGTCTTCGTAACTTGTATCACTTACAACGGTCCAGAAAACACTTTGAAGAACAAAAAAGGAGCATGTCGGAAATCGTATAACTTTGCTAACGTCCGATCGTAGCAGGGAATATAAATTTTTCATGTTTCCTAAATGAAAAATACATTAGGGGAAGCTCTCAAGTGACCCGGGGATTCTATCATATTTTACGGTCAAAATAACCATCGCTAAAGTCTACACATCTTCGCCCTATGATAAATCTAGCAAATAACAATGCTTCGATATGGGCTTTCTGCGGCTAAGAAGCCGAGCTTGTTCCTAAGCACTGATATTGACAGTAAAATTTAAATTTTTCTTCATCTCCCGGAGCAGATGTACCTCAGAGTCCATAGACTGCAATACTTAACTGCAGCTACTCATCTGTGACCTTCAGCCTCAGGCACAGTGCAATAAAATTTTCATGCAACCATATGGAAGAATATTTTAATAGAGATTTACTGTCAGTAACTGTCCCAAAAGAGCAAATAAGGAAGCTATAACATATTGCGTACTGTAAATCAAGGGGACTTCAATGGAAAAATGAAACCTCCCCGAGGCTGGAATCTTTAGAATTACAGACAACATTTTGTACAAATATGTGTATAAAGGGCTATAGATGGATGAAACGAAGCAGCTTTAAAATAGTTATGATGTGGAGGTATTTATTACCATTTTATGGCGGTGTAATTAGTCCCGGTAATATTAATAATACACTACATTAATTCATGTCCTTAACAAACCCATCTGGCTCCCGTACATCCAACCAGCCGGCTTTGTTACTCTATGGCAATGGAAGTTTTCGAACCGATCTTCCTACAGAAACTCTAAACTTCAAGGGCTCGTCGGCTCGGTCTGCGTTACGTGCGCATTTGTTACGCACGTAGTATGGATGGCATATTAGGACGGGTTCACACGGGCGACAAAATCGCTACATGATCGCTACAAATTGCATGCTTTCCAATGGGTTCCTTCACATGACGATGTTTGGTAGGCTGCTACATTGCAAGATTACAAAATCGTGGCATGCTCTATACAGCAGCGATTTGGGATGTTTGGTAGCTCATGTTTCCCTATGGAGCCTTCCATTGTGTTGCGTCGCATGAAAATGCGGTTTTCAAGCGGTACGATGCAACTTTTAGGCCTTAGTCAGACGGGCGTTTTTAGCCGCGATTTGCGCATGCGCATGCGTCCGGCGATTTTATAAAACCATTGCTTTGCAATGGTATCGGACACATGAGCGCTTTTTATGCGCTCGTCCGATAAATTATAGAACAGAAATCGCAGATCGCACCTATCTGCGATCTGCGATTCCTGTTCTCTTCTCTATATGCGCTCAATGGGGCCGGCGGCAGCAGCGCCGACCCCATTGAGAACATATAGAAGACAAATCATTCTTCTCTGCCACAGCTGTAACAGCTGTGGCAGAGAAGAACGATGTTTGCCCATTGAATTCAATGGAGCCAGCAATACAGCCGCTCCATTGAAAGCAATGGGCTGCCGGCGTGCGCGGGGTGAATTGTCGGGAAGGGCTTAAATATATAAGCCCTTCCCTGCAATTCATCCTAAAATGTGTTAAAATAAAAAAAAATTGTATACTCACCTTTCCGCTGCAGCCGGAGTCCAGCCGCGGCCGCTGTCAGTTCTCCTGAACTGCTTCTCAGCACTATTCAGCCGGCGGGGCTTTAAAATCCCCGCCTGCTGAATGATCTGCTCTGATTGGTCACAGCCTGACCAATCAGAGGCAGGTTTCACTCACACACCCATTCATGAATTCATGAATGGGTGAGTGACTGCTGCCTCTCAGCGCTGAGCCAATCAGGGGCAGGTCTGACTCACATCCATTCATGAATTCATGAATGGGTGTGAGTGAGACATGCCTCTGATTGGCTCAGCGCTGAGCCAATCAGGGGGCAGGTCTGACTCACACCCCCTTCACACCTACTGCAGGACGGCCGCGCGGAGCTCCGGCTGCCGGGAGAAGGTGAGTATATATATATTTTTTATTTTTACACATTTTAGGATGAATTGCAGGGAAGGGCTTATATATTTAAGCCCTTCCTGACAATTCATCCCGGGCTCGCCCGCAGCGCATTGCTTTAAATGGAGCCGGCTCTATTGCCGTCTCCATTGAATGCAATGCGCTGGACAGCTCCGGCCCGTTTCTAATGAAACGCGGCTAGGAGCAGATTTTCGGGCGATTTGCGGGCGACTTGCGCGCACAGGTCACGCGATTTGCGGATGCGCATCCGTCATGCGATCCGCAAATCGCGTGAAAAAACGCCCGTGTGACTAAGGCCTTACAGTAGGAAGGCCTACTGTTTACCCTAAAATAAACCCTAGCTGTAGAGATGAGCAAACGTGCTCGTTTAGGGTGATTTCTTCGCAATCGAGCACCGCTTTTTTCGAGTAACTGACCACTTGGCCGAAAAGATTCGGGGGGCGGCGTGGTGGAGCACTCTCCCCCCCCCCCACTCCCCTCTGCAACCCCCCCCCCCCCCCCCGCTCACCCCCGGTGCCTCCCAAATCTTTTCACCCGAGTAGTCAGTTACTCGAAAAAAGCGCTGCTCGATTGCGAAATCGCCCTAAACGAGTACGTTCGCTCACCTCTACCTAGCTGCCTTTAAAAAAAAGACAAAAAACAATACATTACCTTTCTGGTGCCGTCCGCTCCGCAGCACTTCTTCTCGGCAGCTTTGGGAGACTTGCTTGTCGTTTTCAGCCAGCACTTCCTGGTCAGAGGTTCAAAAACCACGCCCCCAGGAAGCACTAGCTGTGATTGGTTTTTTTGAGTGCCAATCACTGCAGCGCTCGATGAACCTATCACAGCTATTCAATGTTTATTTTGGGGAGGGCTTGTATTTCAAGCCCCCCCCCCCCCGAAAATCCAGGCAAAAGAGCGCTACAAAGGCATACGATTTTGTAGTGCCACACGTGACTTTGTAGCGACACGAAATCACGATATCACCGCAAGAAAACGCAACGATATCGCACAGAACACAGCTGCGATACTGCTGCGATTTCCTTGCAGTGATATTGCTGTCACCTGTGTGAAAGGGGCTTATTGTTTTGCATTGGTGTGTTCTGACCTGCGTCACGCCCATCTGAAGAAGCTCTGATTATGCATGCATATTCACTGCGTTTTTAACACGTTACTTGGAGAGCAGGCGTGAAAAAGACATATGCCTGAAAAACGCACATATACCCGCATTGAGGGCGGCTTCACAAGGACGTATGTGCAATTGCGAGCAACTCAGCGCCATGTATTTGCACTATGAACAAGATTTTTTTACGTGCGTATTGGCGTATTTTATTGTACTTTTTGCACTCGCAAGGCTTGGCTTTTTGTGCATGGGACACAACCACACCCTGATTTAATGGCTATTTAACCTAATATGTTCTAGATGTGTTCTTTCCATGAAATTGCGCAGTGTATCAGGTATCTCCTTGCATGTATCTCCTTCTATGGGTACCGTTGGTCCGCAAATGTGCATTGAAATCAATGGGTTTTATCCTCTACATATTGCACACGCAAAACACACGCAAATACGCCCATGTGGAGCCGCCCTGGTGGCCTCTTCAGGCATCCACATTTGAGCGGGTTTCTGCCCATGCAATAAGCAGAGAATAGAACCCATTGATTTCACTGGGATCATTCTCCGGCACATATTTTGTACGCGCATTTCATGCGTGGAAACAAATAGATCCTGCTCTATTTACCCGCGTATTTGTACATGCAGAAGCCTACGGTACGTGTGAAAAGGCGCTCTCAATATGCACACAAACCCACTATACGATGCGCAATTTAATGAAGAAAAGACCTTCAAGAAATTTGGACCTCATAAGCCTGAATCCCCGTGCGTATTGCGTGCACAATGGCATAGACTTCTATGTGATCATTTGTTGCGCCAATGCACACAAAGTAGAGCATGTTGTATATTTTTGTGCCCGTACGAAATACACGCGCAAAATAGGAAATGTGAATGAACCTATTGAAATCGATGGGTTCTATTTAGAGATGAGCAAGCGTACTCGTTAAGGCAAATTACTCGAGCGAGTATTGCCATTTTTGAGTACATGGCGGCTCATGAGAAAAGATTCAGGGGCCGAGGGTGAGTTGCGGGAGTGAGCATGCGGGAGCGGGGGGGAGAGAGAGAGAGATCTCCCCCAGTTCCTCTCCGCTCTCCCCCGCCGCCCCCCGAATCTTTCGGAATGTACTCGAAAATGGCAATACTTGCTCAAGTATTTTGCCTTTATGAGTAAGCTCGCTCATCTCTAGTTCTATTCTCTGCACATTGCCCGTGTGACGGAGCACTAAATATGAACCCATTTAATTAAAGGGTAGAGATGAGCGAGTATACTCGCTAAGGCACATTACTCGAGCGAGTAGTGCCTTAGCCGAGTATCTCGCCGCTCGTCTCTAAAGATTCGGGGACGGCGCGGGTGACAGGTGAGTTGCGGCGGGGACCGCGGGGGGGGGGGGGGGAGATGGAGAGAGGGAGAGAGTGATCTCCCCTCCGTACCTACCCACTCTCCCCCGCCGCCCCCTGCTGGCCCCCGAATATTTAGAGACGAACGGGGAGATACTCGGCTAAGGCACTACTCGAGTAATGTGCCTTAGTGAGTATACTCGCTCATCTCTTTTAAAGGGCCATCAATAGCTTTCAACTGGACAGGCTCTTTAAATTGGTGTATTAGGACGTGTTTTTTTTACATGCATCATTTGCAGCATGTGATATTTTCTGTATCACGGACCAAATCACCCATTAGAGTCTAGAGAATGTAAAAAATGCAGTCAAAATGGATGTGACGTGCCTACTCACTGCATTTTTATGCACATTGCCAGAAGACAGTTGAAAAGAAAATGTGACATACTTTAGGCCTTCTTGCATTTTTTTTGCTCATGTGAAAAACAGTGAACGTAGAAGTACAATTACTAACCAAAAACACAATATAAAATGCCCATACAGACTAGGTGAAAGTGGTGCACTTTACATGGACCAATATTGTATGCACCTGTGTGAATGAGGCCTTAATGGACTGTTTGCTCAGTGGGGAGTGACCCTTCCCAATCAGCCAATTAGCAGCAGTGTATGTATTTATTCATAGAGGATGCCAGTTATAATTTCAATCTGGTCATGTTCCACTCTAGTTGGCGGTTTGGGGTCTACTCCTGCGTCTGAGTTTGGATTAGTCTGTCTTGTTATCTGGGGTGCAGTGATATCCTTTATTCTGTACTTTTATGGTTACATTTATTATGTAACATCAAGCTTTGGTCACAGTCACTGTCATCATCTAGGGAAAGTCAGGATCAGGGGCGTAACTATAGAGGGTGCAGGTGATGCGGTTGCACCCAGGCCCAGGAGCCTTAGGGGGCCCATAAGGCCTCTCTTCTCCATATAGGGAGCCCAGTACTATGAATAAAGCATTATAGTTGGTGGCCCTGTTACAGGTTTTGCATTGGGGCCCAAAAGCTTCACGTTATGTCTCTGTGCAGCATGGTTTAGGTATGGGTACGGGTACAGATACAGATAGAGGGGGGGCCCCAACTTACCTTTTGCATCAGGGCCCCTGGGCCTTTAGTTGCCCCCCAGGTCAGGATCACCCTAGTTTCCAGACATGGGGCTGCCCTCATTAGGGCGGTTGCCTCGCTTTTAGGTAAGGTTGTCTTGTATTAATAGGTCATGGCTAGAATCACCTATTCCGCCATTTTTATGTTTCCGTGTTTGTACTTGGAGTGTGGATCTGACCTTTAGGCTACTTTCGCACGAGTGTGAATCTTTCCCGAGATGTGGAAAACCTGTGCAAATATGAATTCCATTCTTTTGAATCGAGTCAGACACATGAGCTATGTTTTCCCTAACATGTGGGAGGATCGGAATTTTACAGAAGTGATGCGAGGCAAGTAAAACGCACGCTGACGAGCCTGGTATCAGGCTGGGTTTCTTGGCCGACATTGAGCTCGCCTGTATGAAACCAGCCTCAGGGAAACTAATTGCATCTGGTTCAGACATAATAGACACAAAGTTCTAAAGATAACATACAAGTTCGTAATGACCAACTCTCGAGAACTTTTTAAAAGATTCCATCATACCAGACAGGAAGCAAGGAAATCAACTTTACTTGCCCACAAATCTTACTTGACTATAAGAATTTTTTTTTAATGGCTGGACACGTGACAAAATAAAAAAGATAGCATACTCATACTCACTCCCGTCTGCGGCTGGCCGTCAGAAGTCAGTTGGCCGCGAAGGCCAATCAGAGGTTGTGGAGAACTCATGGCATCATGATGCCCAGGATGTGAGAGTTGATGCCAGGAGTTTGGATGGTCACCGCAGTGGTCACCTCTCTTCTAGCGGCCAACCACAGACAGGGACAAGGACACGGCAGTTGGAGCAGCTTAACTGGGTCCTCGGGGGCCAAAGACAGTCTTTTTGATCACCTGCCCAGCCTTTAAAAAAAATGTTACAGTCACCACTAAATGAAGAATCAGGTTTTCTTTGAATTCTGCAAAACTAGACAGATATTACACATACAAAAACTAGGCCTGGGTGCTCTATCAAATATGGATGGTCACTAGAGTTAAGCGAACGTACTCTGCCGAGCTTGATGCTCGTTCGAGTATTAGCGTTCTTGATAGTGCTCATTACTTGAACAAGCATCACTCCGTGTTTGACCCTGCCCCAGCTTTTGGCTTCTCCCTGCTGTGACGTGCCTGTTTTGGCCCCTCCCCGCCGCAATGCAGCGCGCGTCAATGGCAAATTTTTGAGCTGGCAGGCAGTTGGGTTGTTCATGGGTTCTCAGGAAAAGAGAGTGGGGCTGATGTACCACTATACAAGTGGTGCTCACCTGTTCCTACATCCTGTTTATGCGTCTGCCAACATTGGTGCTCTCCACCTTTGCCTGGAACTGGTCACCCTCTTTCTTCTGCATGTTGCTGCTCCACTTCTCACTAGGCTCCTTCCCCACCAAGCCAGCCATTTTCTATGAAAACTCTCTCTTCACTTGCTCGCTCTGTCCTATCAACTGCCATATTCCTCCCTGCCATTCCTTGACAGCTTCTACCACTAGGAAAAGAGATCAAGAACGGCTGCCGTCAGGTCCCACATCCTTCCCAACACCCCCCATGGTGTACAAAAGAGGCTAAGTGGATTTCCCACTTACATTATTTATTTCGCAACACATTTGATTAAATATCTGCACCACAATCTAGAGCCATTTGCACCATGCACACCGGTGGACTGAAAAGTGGGCATTGCTTACTGCTACCACATTTATCAAATGCAACTTATTAAAAAAGTTGTACAAAAAGTCATACATGATGATAAAAAGTTGCATCCCCAACACACACACACCCTCGTGTAGAAAAAATGTCTTTAGTGTGAAGGTTAATGGCAGGGATTTATTAAAGGGGATGTACCAAGTTATAAAGAGACCCCCACTAATCCCAAGAATGGGGGTCTGGTTGGTCCCTTAGTGAATGGAGTTGAGGTCATGCAGGCGTGCCGCTGCTTCATTCACTAAAGTGACAGTGCCAGAGATTGCCAACATGCTTAACTCGGTAATCTCCGATGCTGTCAGTGAAGTAAATGGAGCGGTGATACACCTGTGTGACCTCCACTCCACTCACTCGGGATTGACTGGACACCCATTCTCAGGATCGGTGGGGGTTCCAGTAGTCAGACCCCCACCAGTCATAAAGTTATTGGATAGGGGATAACTTTATGACTTGGCACAACTTTTTTAAGAAAGGCACATGTATTCATACTATAAGGTAAGGCAATGGATGGAATTTGGGGCTCTGTATCTAAATATTTATAAATGAAGCAGCCACAAATTTTAGACTTATTTCAATTAAGAAAATATCAAAGAAATGGTAGTCAACGGCGGACATTCACTTTAGGTAGGTTTCCCCTTTAATTTCCTATCATCCCCCCTGGATGCTTATGAATAACATTTTTCAGTATGTTTGCGGAGAACTAAAAACAGCTAAATCAGAGAATGTAAAAAGTGACAACATATTACCAAACAACCCAAAGGCAATGTTCAGCAATATGGAATATATTGGGAGGATTATACCGTGTTCTTTGCGCATTCGTCTTTGGAATAATTCGCCGAGAGAGAAACAAAACATGAATGATAAATATAAGTTTGTGCATGCTTAGAATAACATTACCAACACACACAACGACTTCATTCTACATTTCAGCTTGCTTAATTGTTTATGATGTAGACTAATAGATGTCCTCAAAGAATCTATCTTTGTGAATGGCGTAAGGAGAAAGACTGTCTTGATGGCCAACAGCACATCATGGCCGCCACTCTTCTTTCCATTCATAGAGTATATGCTCCGCTCCAACAATAGTGACAGAATTCCCATGTATAGAGGAAGCAATTTTGTACTTTCTACTTCATAAACCACCTTGACTTTCTATGTGATCAGAGAAATAGCTGCATAGGCGTGCATACAGATCTGTCCTTCCTTACGTTTCCTACTGTTTCCAAGCACCCCAAGAAAAGTGAACTGAACCCTAAGAACCCAAATTATCATCAAAATTTACCAAAAGTTAAGTTCTGCATGAACTCAAACATCAGGCAGTAAGGCGTCATGCCCATGGGTAGGTCGGAGCCCACAGTGGAAACCCAGGCTGGCCGCAGCCGAGGATCCTGCATACCTGAGCGGGCAAGCGGCGGCGTCTGCGCGGACCTCTGTACTTCCAGGTTTTCTGTACTGCAAATGGTCCGCACAGCCCACCGTCGGACATGCACCATACTTTTTTCTATTTCTAAATATCTTGCTTTCCTATTGGTTCCCCGCATGGATTCTGCAAATCAAATCCACCCGTGGACATTTGGCCTTAGTTTCAGCCAAACCAGAAGTCCATTAAAACCCCTAAAGCCACTATTGAACACTATCTCAGAGCCTACTGGTGGATTCCTGGATTGGTTTACAATGCATCAGTTCAGATGGGAGTATTCCAGTGGCGTAAAAGCGCTCGGCCAGCCAAGATAGTGCATAGGAGTGCTTTTATGTCAGCCAGAAAACATGGTTCAGGAACTATCTTCCTGGCCGGAATACAATGGTGGCTCCCATATACTCTTATGGGAGCCTATGGTAGCTGCTGGAGAAGAGAGGTGGGAGGGAGTTTAGCAGCGTGTCTGCTAAACTCTCACCTCCCTTCCTCCTTCTCTCCGCCCCTGGCTGGCTGTTTGCAATGGGGGGGGGGGGGGCAGGAGCTAATTGCTAAGCTTCCTGTCCCGCCCTGTCCCATTGATGGCAGCCAACAAGGGGCATAGATGGGTCAGGAGCTTGAGAGGGGAAAGGGGGGCGGAAAGGGGGATGAGAGCTGGCAAGGGGGCGGAAAGGGGGAGGCAGTTTAGCAGTGCTAAACTTTCCCCCCCTCCCTGCCTGACGGCAATCTGGGTTCGGAGTATATGCGCCGGACCCGGGCCGTCTGAACGGGCGCACGAACGGCAGGTTTGTACGCCCGTTCATGCGATTTATGGTCATACTGTGGCCGTGACATAGCCGACCGAAAATCACTAGAGCCCTTATCCTGTATTTTCATGCTGTTCAATGATTTGCTGGTTGGATAACTCATGCGATAAACGTCTAATCGCCTCCTCACATACTAAGAAGTAGTCAGTTTTAGACTACTTATGTTGGTCCTGGATTTTAGCCCTCAAAAATTAACGGAATCACTTCAATTATGATTCATTTTTTCAAAAATATGCCTAAAAAGTGCGTCCACCGTAATGATACTGTGATACCACGTAACACATCAACACCTCAAGCTGACAATGATGACTGAACGAATCCCTGGGAGATAAATGAACTCATATTTCTCAGATCCCCTTTTGCTGAGTATTCAACATATTCGAAAAGAGCAATAAACATTGAAATTTATTCAGCCCGATTCAGAGAGGCGGCGCGGCGCACAAAGTCTCCTTCTTATTTATATCAGCTGGCATATTTGTATCCTAATTAAGAACCTGCACAACAGAACAACTGTCAGCGAAGATTAATGTGCCTGCGGGATTTCCTTTGTTCGGTCCACTACCTACAGTTTCCCTGTTAACCAGGTAATATTTAAAGGTGCGCTCCTATATTTACATATTTTTTTATATTTATGTGCAAACTTTCTTACAAAACATATTTTTTTGCTGGCAAATGATTAAACTCCAGAATTATACATTGGTGTGTCTGTGTGTTCGTGTGAATTGTCATCGGAGGGGTACCCTGTAAATCATATTGAGGAATGACAATAGTGTTGGAGTTGGGAATTAAATGTAATATTTTATATTCAGATGTACCAGAACTGATTTCATGGAGATCTAAAGACGTCTGGGGCTTCACCTAAGGCCTTATTCGTACTACCGTTTTTACGTAAGTATTTAGCCGCATTTAAAAAAAAAAAAAATCGCACAAAAATCGCGAGCGTCCGAACCATTGGATTCCAATGTATTCATTTAAATGAATGATTTTGGCTGTATAACAAAAATTGCGCCGGGAAAAATAGCATATTCGTGACCGGTCGCTGATTTTTTTAGGCCTCGGTCACACGGGCGTTTTTTCCCGCGATTTGCGGATCACATGATGGATGCGCATCCGCAAATCGCGTGACCGGGGCCGAAAAATCGCCCGAAAAAACTGCTCCTAGCCGCGTTTCATTAGAAACGGGCCGGAGCAGTGCAGCGCTGTCCAGCGCATTGAATTCAATGGAGCCAGAAATACAGCCAGCTCCATTGAAAGGAATGGGCTGCAGGCGATCTCAGGATGAATTTTCGGGAAGGGCTTAAAAATATAAGCCCTTTCCTGAAAATCATCCAAAACTGTGTAAAAAATAAAAAAAAATATATACTCACCTTGTCCCGGCAGACGGAGTTCAGCACGGCCGGTCGGCAGTTCTCCTGAACTGCTGTGAGTAGTATTCAGCAGCCGGGGATTTAAAATACCCGCCTGCTGAAGGAGCTGCCTCTGATTGGTCACAGCCCTCACCAATCAGAGGCAGCTCTCACTCACCCATTCATGAATTCATGAATCGGTGAGTGAGTGCTGCCTCTGATTGGCTCAGCGCAGGGACCAATCAGGGGCAGCTCTCAGCTGTCATTCAGCGGTATCCAGCGGTATCCGTCTGCCAGGACAAGGTGAGTATATTTTTTTTTTTTACTTTTTACACAGTTTTGGATGATTTTCAGGGAAGGGCTTATATTTTTAAGCCCTTCCCGAAAATTCATCGTGCGATCGCCGGCAGCCCATTGCTTTCAATGGAGCCGGCTGTATTGCCGGCTCCATTGAATTCAATGGGCAAACATCATTCTTCTCTGCCACAGCTGTTACAGCTGTGGCAGAGGAGACTGATTTGTCTAGTATATGTTCTCAATGGGGTCGGCGCTGCCGCCGACCCAATTGAGCACATATAGAGAAGAACAGGAATCGCAGATAGGCGCGATCTGCGATTTCTGTTCTATAATTTATCAGACTTTATCATAATTTAAATCAGACGAGCGCATAAAAAGCGCTCATGTGTCCGATACCATTGCAAAGCAATGGCTCTATAAAAACGGCGATCGCATGCGCAGATCGCACCAAAAATCGCCCGTCTGACCGAGGCCTTATACTGCGTCAAAAGATGAGTCTTGCCCTATCCTTGTCCAGGATATGCAGGAAGCTCGCATAGACTCTAATAGAAGCTGGAAAAAAGGGAAGGGGAGGGAGTTACCTGGCGTACAATGCTGAGAAAAGAACACAGCTAGCTTGATTTAAGGGCTTATTTACAAGAGTGTATATCAGCCGCCGTTTTCACAGTCAGCCAATATACGCTACCATCTGATGCATTGGATTCAGCAATAAGAAAGACTTCGGCAGCATCCAGGGTGCAAATTGATATCCAAAGTTTTATTCCCCCATCACAGAAAAACAGGCAACGTTTCGGCCATGTTGGCCTTTGTCAAGCTCAATCATAATGGTGCACAATCACATATAAATAGTATCACAGTAAAGTAATAAACCAATCAAAACCCTCCACCTAGTTTGCAACCCCTCCTAGTCACAGATGTCCATTTGCATACAATCATCTCAGGTGCCAGCATCTCCCTCCTCCTCGAGGCTGTCATCTCCATGGTGATCTCACGAGTGTATACTGCCGGCGTCTGTTTTCCTCTATTGCGCATGCGCGAGAAGATCGCCGGTATTGCGTTGTCCCATTGCAGCGTCATCTACTATGTCATTGGTGATGCCCACATGATCCCAATAAACATATACCGCTATGCTGCGGCTCAGCTGGCATGAAAGACAAGTACTTCTAAATAGACTGCACCGTTTAGACAGCAAATAAATGCATCCGGGATCCTGCACTTCAAAGAGGGCATTACGTTCCTTCTGCATTATGCAAATATCACGTATACACGCTAGCATTATATCCTCTATAGATGCATGGTTTAAAGGGGTTGTCTCGTGAAATCAAGTGGGGTTATACACTTCTGTATGACCATATTAATGCACTTTGTAATATACATCGTGCATTAATTATGAGCCATACAGAAGTTATTCACTTACCTGCTCCATTGCTAGCGTCCCCGTCGCCATGGATCCATCTAAATTCGCAGTCTTCTGGCGTTTTTAGACACGCTTGCGCAGTTCGGTCTTCTCCCTGGTGAATGGGGCCGCTCGTGCCGGAGAGCTGGTCCTCGTAGCTCCGCCCCATCACGTGTGCCGATTCCAGCCAATCAGGAGGCTGGAATCGGCAATGGACCGCACAGAGCCCACGGTGCACCATGGGAGAAGACCCGCGGTGCATCGTGGGTGAAGATCCCGGCGGCCATCTTGGTAAAGGAAGAAAGAAGTCGCCGCAGCGCGGGGATTCGGGTAAGTAATAAACTTTTTTTTTTTTTAACCCATCCCTTGGGTTTGTCTCGTGCCGAACGGGGGGCCTATTGAATAAAAAAAAAACCCGTTTCGGCGTGAGACAACCCCTTTAACCAATTGTTATCCTGCTACAAATAGATCGTAGAGACCATGCACAGAAGTCTTTTTTATATATGTTTTAAATCGTGCATGGTCATGGAATTCTGACACAGTATAACATATGATATATAATCATGTAGAACCAATGTAGCAGGATATCAAAACATATGTTAATATCTCTCATGATAATGTCATGTATAGCGTCAAATGGCTGCTACATTGGTTTATTACTTTACTGTGATACTATTTATATGTGATTGTGCACCACTATGATTGAGTTTGACAAAGGCCAACATGGCCGAAACGTTGCCTGGTTTTCTGTGATGGGGGAATAAAACTTTGGATATCAATTTGCACCCTGGATGCTGCCGAAGTCTTTCTTATTGCTGCATGTGTTTTTGGTGATCAGGATTCAATCACCTGTCTCTTTGGCTACTGCATAATCTATGCCCAACCCCTGGAGGGATACACAATTTGTGCTGCTGGCGACCTACTTTCTCTGATGCATTGGATTCCAATGCATCAGATCACACAGGCATATTCCTGCGGCGTAAAAGCGCACGGACGCAAATATAGTGCTGGGCGCTTTTACATCGGGCAGGAAAGATAGTCCTGGAACTATCTTTCCCAGCCGGAATACATCAGCAGTTGCATAGACTCATATGGGAGCCAATTACAGCAGCGAGAGAAGGGAGGTGGGAGGGAGTTTAGCGGTATGACTACTAAACTCCCTCCCCCTTCTCTCCTCCTCTCTCCTCCCCTCTGGCTGTTTGCATGGGAGCTAGGCTGGATGCAGACAACGGGAGTGGAGGAGAAAGCCAACGAGGGGGAGGTAAAGCATTGCGGCCTCGGCATATATGCGCCAGGCTTGGGATGTCTGCGCCCTTTCACGCATTTTTATGACAAAAAATGCCTATGGCCATGTGAATCCGGTCTAAAGGGGTTTTCCTGGAAGAATACTACTGATGACCACAGGCGTAACTATAGGGGATGCAGGGGATGCGGTTGCACCCGGGCCCAGGAGCCTTAGGGGCCCATAAGGCCTCTCTTCTCCATATAGGGAGCCCAGTACTATGAATAAAGCATTATAGTTGGGATCCCTGCTACAGGTTTTGCATTGGGGCCCAGGAGCTTCACGTTACGCCTCTGCTAATGACCTATCCTCAGGATAGAATAAAAGTGTGCAGGACAGCAGAATTAGGTACCAATAGAAAAATACATCCAAAAGGTGTCCTTTATTCCTTCACAATCATTAAAATAGCGACATTTCAACTGCATACAGCAGTCTTTGTCAAGACTCCTCAGGATAGGTCATCAATAGTTGATCAGCTGGGGTCCGTCGCTCAGGACCCCAGCCAATCAGCTGAGTGGGCGCATGCTGTCAGCGCCACAAATACACAGAGTTTGGAGCTTAAGCAGCGGAAGTCTCTGCACCGACCTCTGTGTAGTGGCCGGCACTTGTAACTGCAGGCACAGCTTGCATTGATTTCATTGCCTTCACTGCAAGTTGGACAATAAGGATTTATTACAGTTCTTCGGGCGGAAGGCACCAAATTTATAAAGAGACGTTTGGGCGTAGTTTGGGGACTGTGAACATATAGTTTCCAACAGTGCAGTTACTTTTGACATAAAAGGTTCAATGTTTTCACCAAGAGTTGGATTTTTCAGTGACGATATTTAATGTACTGAAAACCGTGGGAATTTCTAAGTGGAGTGATATGGAAAAAAAGCAGTTGTGCCATTTTGAGTCTTGTTTTTATGGCTTTATTCTGTGTATCAGTAGGATTGAGGCGATACCAGATCTATAGTTTTATTTGCTATACTACTTTAAAAAAAATTAATATATTTTTTTCTGTCATCTGACTATGATAACGTTTGTTTTTTACTATTATCTTGATGCGGCTGTGTGAGGGCTTGTTATTTGTGGGATGACCTGTGATTTCTATTTGTACCCTTTTGGGATGTATACAACTTTTTGATTGTGTTTTATTGATTTTTTTTCTTTGAGATGTGGTGAACAAAAAAGTTAAATTCTGGTGTTGTGTAGTTTTTTCTGATGGTGTTCATCATTTGGGATAAATAATGCAGTATTTTAGCAGGTTGGACTTTTACAGATGCAGCAATACGAAATATGTGCATTCCAGCTCCCCAATGCAGAGCCATAAATGTAATGAAAGGTATCGCTTCCATTGACTTCAATGGGAGTAAAGACTTTCTATTATACTTCTGGATGTTTAGCCTTGCTGTACTGACAGCAAATTGGAGTATCAGCTGATCAGCGGGGATCCCAGATTTGCCTAATAGGAAAATAGGTTATCATCAACGGTAAATGCCTGGAGAACGCCCGTAAAGCTTTAACCCCTTGATGCTTTTTGGGCCTAAATGTATGCGCTCCACTGTCAGGGTTTGTATGGAGTGGGATTGGAAGCTAGTTCTGGCAGTGGCATTTATATGCCCTGATCAGAGTTTAAGAGTCCCAAACGGCCCCCTGCGATTAGATAGCAAGGTGCCCTTTGGTTGCCATGGCAGCTAGGGGCCTTCTGAAGTCCCCCATGGCTGCTATGAATGAATGCCTATCAAGCTGTGCCTGTGGCATGCATTGATAGACTTCCTGCCAAAAGACAATGTAGTGGCCCCAAAGGTTACACAGGGTATTTTTGTGGGTCAGAAAGTCTCTGCGGATCCTCCTCTGCATTCCTCCAGGGTCAGTGGAGGTGCCCTGTGGGAGAAAACCCCTGGTTTCTCCCACTTTGCGGTTTTTCTTAGGCACTGTGGACATTCTGAAGTCAGAGGCGGCAGAGTCTATAATGCAATACTGCGGTATTACATTATACTGTATGAGCACTCAAACTATCACAAGTTCAAGTCCCCTAGGGGGACTAAAAAGATTATAAAAATAGGCAAAACAAAATGCAATGATGGCAAATTTCCATTTTTTTCCCAATTCACTCCACTTAGAAACTTTTTCACGTTTTTCAGTACATCACATGATAAATTAAATAGTACTATTGAAAAACACAAACCATCCCCCCAAAAAAACGAACCCTTACTCCCTCAGACAGCTACATTGATGGAATAATAAAAGTTTAATTTTTGAAAGTAGGGAAGAGAAACCAGAAATAAAAATTAAAAAAAAAATGGTGTGTGACGTTAAGGAGTTAACGAAAATATACTTATTTTGCTAATCCTAATTAAGACCTTCAATTTGATTTCAATGCTTGTGGGTAATATTAGCCATTTTTGTACTTTTTTCCTAGGTATTTTTGAGGATCTGGGTTGCTGATCTGTACAGTATTCTATCTGAGTGATACAATAAGCGAACGTCTGTGTAGCGCTGTCACCGTGACACTTCCTATCTATTTTCCCAAGTAAATCTTTCAGAGCTTGAGGCCTTAGCAAAGATTCATTTTCTACTTTTTTATTAAATGATAGACTCTGAATATTCAGATTTCCAGAGTTATTTTACTTTTTCTACAGTTCATCTCAAGAGTCAATGGATAAAAAAAAAAATCCTTTGAAGTTTAGATTAGATCCTAAATTCATTATATGACATTAGGGCCTCGCTCATTGGAAGTACAAAGGATACTTATTTGATTCAGTCATAAAAGCTCCAAAGGGTACTAACTTAGAATGACTATTGACTGTTCATTACTCTGATGTTGCTCAAATAGCTGAGAGTATGTGTGGTGTTTAATGCGATCTTAAACATTACTGTCTACAGTAAATCAGAAGCGGTGCATGAGTACTATAGCTTCTGTTTAATGATGTATGACAAAACCGGCTGGTAAAGTGGACCATTAAGAAAAGCTAAAACGGGGCCGAACAAAGATCTGATGAAATATTGATATTGTTGCAGCCAATACCATTCATTTCCGCGTGAAAAGTAACTAAAGTCAGGCTCTTGTCAGGAATAAAACTTTAAATAAACTACCTGGAGCCGGCAACTGGAAAAGAAGAGACTGAGGAAGTATATAAATGAAATGAGTGGATTCAACCATCACTTACATTGAGTACAATAGGGTAAAAATGTGCTCAGTCAATTCTATCCAATTCCACATTCTCTGTTTTTTTCCTAATTGAGCTAAAAACAGTGGTAACACAAAAGTTCAACATTATTGAAACAGTTTTGCGTAACTGCAGCATGTCTTGAGTTAGAAGGGATAAAGTTTCTCCTTAGAGAGAGCACCTCAAAAGTAAGACCTACCCCTAAAATACGCCTAACCAGATTTTTTTGGGGGAAAGGCTTGAAATATAAGTCCTATCCCAAAAATAAGCCCTAGCTATACTACATTAAAAAAAAAAATCAATACTTACCTAGCAGGCGCCGTCTGGATCCCTCCCGCTGGTCTCCACAGTTCTGGACAGGCTTGCTTGCAGTACTCAGGGCCAATGCTTGCGGGTTAAAAAGCTATGATTGGTTCATTGATTGCTGGCTCTGATTGGCTGAGCCGTGGTGGTCAAGAACTTATCAAACCAACCACGTGCTGAAGGTGGAGTTTACAAACCTGTTACCAGCAAGCAATGTTCTGTTGGTGCAAGCAAGAGAACTGTAAGCAAGCCTGCCAGAATGCTGGAGAGCAGCGGGAGGGACCCGGACGGCGCCTGATAGGTAAGTATAAGGCATCCCCCAAAAATAAGACCCAGTGCCTCTTTTGGGGCAAAATTTAATATAAGACAGGTTCTTATTTTTGAGGAAACACGGTAGTAGGTATGAGGAGACCTACAAGGCCATGCACGCTCCTCTCGGAAATTTACGCAAATGGGAAGATGGAGCAATGTCTCTACAGCGCCACCTATTAGAAGGCAGCATTCCAGTAAGCCAGTGTCTGACTTTTTAACAGGCCTTGTAACAATGACTAGTAATATAAGCCAAAGCAAGAGCCTTCTTGAGAAGATTGGTGGCACTTAGAGGCATTGTTGCATCTTTTCAGCATTTCTAACGCAGTTACAAAAATCAACTGTGAAGAGAACAGTACAGAACATGTAAAGGTATCCTTAGGGTATGTTCAGATGGTGGAATCCAACGTAGATTTTTCTGCATGGATTCCACCTTTAAGAACTGCGGCAGAAATCCACAGCTGAGTTCCAGATTTCTGCCACAGCTATGCAAGTGTAGGGTTGTGGATCTGCATGAGAAGCTAGACTTTATCAGTGGCCAAATCCACATGTGAAATGTCCAACATGGAAGAAATGACATGCATTTTTTTTCTACACGTGGAATTTTAATCCATGTACAGTAGAAATCGGAGGCGTATAGACTATGGAAAATAATGGGGGCAGATTTGCCATGAAAACTGCTGTGGAATCGGCATAGATTTCCCAACAAATTTCGTAGCACAAATCTGATGTGTCAATGTATCCAATGTGTATGGTCACCCAAGGGGTAACTGTTGGCCAAATACTCATTCAGCTGACAGTTATCTCACTCGAAACCCCAATACACATGTGCACTCAGCTTAGCCAAGTGGGCATGTGTTCAGAATGAAGAGAGGGAAGGAAGTTAATACCAGACACCATTGGCATCAGCTTATCACCCAAAGAACAAAAGGGTCGGGCACTTGAAATCCATCAGAGAGTCCTCAATTTACATTAGATGATCGATGTTAGACTTACGGAAATCAATATACTGTACCTCTAATGTGTATGGCCAGTCTTAGTATTACAATGCTGATGTGGGAGCCCCTTTGAGGACAAAGAATGATGTAAATGCTAATAATCTAACAGAACTATGGAATATTTCAGTGCTCTATAAAAATGCATTGTTTAGAGCAGGTCACCCCTACATATCATCCTCAGATACATTTATGAGTCTTTGGCCCAGGGTATAAGTCACTATTGATCTACAGAGTTGCTGAACCATCAGTTTTTCCATGACTCCATGATCCTCTCCTTGACAATGAAGTCACTTAAAGATTAGGTAAATTTTCCCCATTTTAACCATTTAGTTTCAAGAATATTCTAGGTCTTATCTCTGATATCATATGGAGGCACAATTCGACAGGAAAAAAAAATACAGCATGCTCAATTGGACTCTACATGTACAGATCTAACATTTCTTAATAGCCTATGAGTTTCATAGGGGTTTGATAAATTTGTCTAATTTTATCTCAAGTATTCCACTACCTAAAAGATCATCTACAATGAGCTAGAGAGGGCAGCAGTAACTCGAGTGGGTATTCCAACTCAGGCTTGGTCGCGGTGGTAGCTACTCTGCATAGACTGAAGGCCCATGGAGTAGGCGGATTATACAAAGGTGGTTCATGATAACAATGCTATAAGTTCAATGTGACGCCAGTGCCTCTGAGTAAGGTGTAATGGTGAAAAAAAGAGTCCAGACCAAACAGCTTTCGTAAAACCAGAGGCACACACTTTTTACTGACCCCTGCAACTTGACAGAATGGCATTTACTGGGCAGAGTCAGTTAGCAGTAGAAACTTCAAGAGTCTTTCTTAAATACATGAAACAACAGTGTGTGATTCCTGAACTCTCTCTCTCTTGAAAGATACGATTGCGAAACTATGTTAGCTGGTGGTTGCACTAGCTGGTTGTTTGTGTAGGTACAAGTGTGGGGTTATCGGAGGGCACACTGACTGTTTGCTGTGCAGGGACTGATTAGACTCACGATTATGGAGGCTACTTTCCGTCCAGCTTACGCAGGGTCTTCCCTGGCTCTGGTTCATTCCAGTAGAGTTGAAATAGACTCCGCTCTCCCTTAGGTGCTGCGGGTCCTGTCTCTGCCCGACTCCCATCTTTCTCTGTGCTGCTCTGTCTTGCCGAGCTCCTCACAAGCACCCTCTCTCTCCGACTTCCCGATGCTTCTCCTGACTCACTTCCTCTACCACACCCTAGCTTTTCCTGGGCTTCACTCGACTCCTCCCACTCCACCCATCAGGAAATTTCATGCCACCAGCCAATCAAAAACTGAGAGGTTGCTAGGCAGACTAGCCTTTACCCCATTATACAGGAGAAACCAGGTTTTCCCTTAAAGGATGCCTCTTATAAGGACTCATAGCGAGGTCCCCAGGACTTAGTAACCCTTTTGGCTACCCTGTAGGTTCCTCCAGGCCACTACACATCTACAAGAAAAGATTTCAGATAACTGCAAACTTATCCAGGCCAAGATGTCTCTACAAGTGCAGGCAAGAGAAGATGCTGAAGAAGTCTCTGAGAACCGCAGAATTTAATTGCGGGACCTATACGTAGCTTTGACCCTACTATTGATGTAAAAACGTGTACATCTAGAAAGAACTGAAAATCATTGCTCAGCCGAAAAACTAACAATGGTAGCATTTACATGCAATGGATATGACTCAAAAGACATCGTTTGAAGGAATTTTGAGCGGTAATCGTTGTGTGTAAATCCTTCTAAAGTAACAGGAAATACCCCGCTCAAAAAACCCCACTAAATACAGCACTGAAAGTGAGCACTATGTTCTACTACATACAATGGGACTTGAATACAGGAGGCTTTCATTCTGCATTTAGATCATTGACATGAAAATCCATAATGTCACAAGCTTCCAACCATCTGGAGCGGAGGATGAGCATGCTCAGAGGACATGATCTTTGTCTTCCCAGCATTCCTCTATATGCAAATAACTGCTAATAGTCAGCAAGCAATAGATCACTATTAATTGTGATCACTGTGATTGCATGTCCTATTCCTGTCTGTACCATGGGACAGGGCCATATTATGCAAATGCTTGTCAGTATATCCGGGTGGTGTCCAATGCGAGTTGCGCTCGGACCTCTCTGGCACCACTCGCACACTGGTAAGTGTGTGCCCGGCTTTAGGGAGATCTTTTTCCTATACTGTCTAATGGTCCTTCGGCCTCATTATATGCATAGACACTTTACTTTAGGCACTATTGCACTTCAATGGGATTGTCTTTATTTTTATGCACATTTCAGTATCATTTTCTGCTTATTTTGCCATATTAATTATTTGCATGTTTCTTTTATTATTGATGATTTCCTACATTGGATATATTCACTGATTTTCCTTCATAATTGTATGGCATACATCATTTGTATACACATTGCTACCTTACAGAGTCGAGTCACGTTATTATAGCCACCAGCTAATATCCAGAGAAACTTCCGTGTGCCACACGGTTAGCAGCTAGACGGGCCGGTAGTGACTCAGTAAGGTGCCGGTAGGTGGTCTCAGGTATCTGGAGCCATGCTGACTGCATCCCACAGTTGCTGGAGGGTTCGTGGGGCAGATCCATAGAGTGAACACGATGATTGAGGTGGTCCCACAGATGCTCAATTGGGTTCAAATCTGGGGAATTAGGGGGCCAGGGAAGTATTTGAAAGTCTTGGTCTTGCTCTTACAACCACTGTCGGACATTTCTAGCTGTGTGATATGTCACATTGTCTTGCTGGAAGATCTCACCTGCCCCAGGGACGAGAAACAGCATGTATGAGTGTATGTGATCAGCAAGGATGGATTCATAACCAAATACACATTGGCTTCCACATGGGTGAGCGGCCCAGAGAATACCACGAAAAAATTCTCCAGTCCATAATGCTGCCACCACCGGCTTCTGTTCTTCCACCAGTGGAGGTGTTTGTTCTCTGATGTTTTTTCACTTTACGCGCCAATGGAGAAGGCAACCCTTTGCCAATCAGCGTTGGTGCAATTTCAATACTGCTGTGCAAATTGAAGCCTTTTCTTCCGGGGCACCTTTGTTAGGGCGCCCACCCACTGGCGTTTTTTTACCTGCGTTTTGCGTTTTGTGTTTTTCCTGCACAGGCATAGAGATAACATGTGTTCCTGTCCACTGGCGTTTTTTTTTCCGTTGCGTTTGCGTTTTTAACATAGGAACTGTCAGTTGCATATGTGTCCTTATTTTTCTCCTAATGCACCCATGAAAGTCAATGGAAATTAATGGAAAAGCCGCGAAAACGCCGCGAAAAACGCCGCGAAAAACGAGCGGAAAAATCGGGGTAAACGCGGCGAAAACGCTGCGTTTTTTTCCCGCGGAAAACGCAAACGCCAGTGGGTGGGCGCCCTTAGTATAGATTCAATGACCATCCGTCGGCTTCGGAGCCCCGTACGCAGGAGGGTTCGCTGAACTGTTATTTTATACACATATGTGGTAGTCCCTTGGTTCATTTTCACAGTTAGCTGTTCCACTTTAGCATAACGGTTAACCTTTCGTGCACCTTGGTAGTGGACATTCACCTCTCACATCAAAAGCACGTGGTGCTCCACAGCTTCCCTTTCAGTTATTCCCAATGATGCCATTTGTCCACTCACTATATACTTTCTAAACAACAGAATGCGAACAGTTTCCAAATTGCACTGTTTGAGAAATACCGCCGCCCTCGGCTCGAAAGCCAATCATCATGCCTTATTCCAACTCTGATAAATCACTCCTTCTACCCATGAGGACAACTAGTGATATATGAACAGGCAGCCTATCGCATACCTCAAATACCCATCAAGCCAGCCCATGACACATCACTTCCTGTAATGGGCTACACGTGGTAGGAAGTGGTCATAGTGATGCGACTCGGCTGTGTATTATAGACTGTTTGTTTAGGTGTTGTGATGAGTCTCACATTGTTGTCCATCCAGTTGTTTCCTTTGATTTTAAATGTTTTAGATGAGGCCGCCTGCACACGACCGAGTCGAATTCCGCATGCAGGAATATACCGTACATTACAGTATATCCAAGGCACCCAAATTTCCCTATTTTTTGCTTCCCTAACCCTACCTACCTTTACACCTACAATTGTTCCTGTACTTGGATGCTTTGCACTCATGTATGTTGGTCTTAGAATCCAAAGCAAAATCTTGTACGGCTTTATAATATCAAATTCAAAAACTGGACTTTTTCCCACAAAAAAAAAATCTTAATTTACAGAAAAATAATGTTCTGTCCAATTTCTCACTAGTTCGATAATTAGGGGACTTGGCAGCCTGTGACCTTGGAGAAATGTTCTTTGTACATCACAATGGATTAGCATCCTGTACTTTCTACTACTGGTACAAATTGATAACATGTAGTAATAAAAGTACAAGCTGTTACACGATAAAAAGTACGTGGAAGAGAAATAGTCAGAGCTGTCAGGATGTAAGCCGTAAATATTGCACGTTCTCCCCCCCACCCCCCACTCCATCCCCCCTCTCCCCGTGCCCGGTCACTACTTTTATCCATTTTAAACCAACTAAGATTCTGCTTCGTTCATACAGGCTGGTCCACGAAAAATTAGCCCGACACCACACTCTCGCAAAAGTTGTCTAAAATTTACGCTCCGTATTAAGCGCATATTTTTTCTGCGTATGATTCGTGATGGATAGAACTCATTGATTTCAATGGGCTCGTCCACATACGTGTATTTTTCACACAACTTTAGGTCACTTGAAAAAATATATGGCGCGTCCTATTTTGGTGTTTATTACACACCAAAATAGGCAATAGAAGTAAATGGGCCTGTGTAAATAGGCAGGAAATCCGTGTATTCACTGTGTATTTGCGCATCTGAACAATGGGCTCTTCTGTACCTTTTTTTTTTTTTGCGCCTAAATGCACTGCGTCATATGCCTGTGTGAGCTAGCCCTTAGACAGCTTTTATTTATGGCTCCTTCACACAGTGTATTTGCGCATGCAGAATTTATGTGTGCAATACACAGAGAATAGAACCCATTGATTTGTACTAATTTTTCATTTCTGTACTCATATTTCTCACATGCATAAAAAAGCAGGACATGCTGCATTTTCTTGCGCATTTATGTAGCAAGGGTCCCCATAGTAGCCTATGGGAGGTGCACAAATGTGCAATACACTACACAAAATAGTGGAGAAAAGAACACCTCTGGACCTCATTAGACTAAATAGCCTTTTAAATGCACAAACACTAACAATGTAGGTAATTTCCTCCACAGTCCTTTACACAACCCCCATCGTCCTCCACAGCCCTCCACACAACCCTCATGGTCCTCCACACAACCCCCATAGTCCTCCACACAACCCTCATCATCCTCCACAGCCCTCCATATAACCCTCATTGTCCTCCACAGTGCTCCACACAATGCCCATAGTCCTCCACAGCCCTCCACACAACTCTCATCATCCTCCATAGAATTCCACACAACCCTCATCGTCCTCCACAGTCCTTCACACAAACCTCATAGTCCTCCACAGCCCTCCATACAAACCTAATCATCCTCCAAAGCCCTCCACACAACCCTCATGGTCCTCCACACAACCCCCATAGTCCTCCACACAACCCTCATCATCCTCCACAGCCTCCACACAACCCCCATAGTCCTCCACAGCCCTCCATACGACCCTCATTATCCTCCACAGTCCTCCACACAAACCATATTGTCCACCACACAACCCCTATAGTCCTCCACACAACCATCATCATCATCCACAGTCCTCCACACAACCCTCATTGTCCTCTGCAGTCCTCCACACAAAACTCATTGTCCTCCACACAACCACCATAGTCCTCCACAAAACCACCATAGTCCTCCATACAACCCCCATAGCCCTCCACAGCCCTCCATATAACCATCATTATCCTCCATAGTCCTCCACACAACCCTCATCATCATCCACAGCCCTCCACACAACCCTCATCAACCTCCACAGTCCTCCACACAAACCTCATTGTCCTCCACACAACCACCATAGTCCTCCATACAACCCCCATATCCTCCACAGCCCTTCCTACAACCATCATCATCCTCCACAGTCCTCAACACAACCCTCATCGTCCTCCATGGCCCTCCACACAACCCCCATAGTCCTCCACACAACCCTCATCATCCTACACAGCCCTCCAAACACCTCCCATAGTCCTTCAGAGTCCTTCAAATAATCCCCATCATCCTCCTTCTGCAAACAAGCCTGGACACCGAAACTTGCCCAGGTCCATTCATGTGACCTGGGCTTTTTTTTACTTAGACAGAAAGTCAGATTGAAAAAATTTGCCGCATGTCCTAATCTTGCTGGATTCTTGGACAAAAACAGCACATGTACATGTGCGGGCTCCGGTACATCGGACAGCACACAAATGGCATATCTGTATGCTGTCAAATCTGAGTTATGCCCGGGTGCAACATAAAATTCATCTGTGTACCAGTGAATGCAGTGGAGCTGCAGTACCAAGTACAGCCACAATCCTGTGTATGGCACTGTGTCTCTGTTTCCCGTCCTCTACATGTATATCTTTTTTCTTCCATGCTTTACCTGCTGCACTAAGTACATACATAAGTATTAGGGGTTCCAAACATCTAACATTAAAGCCATTGTAGCGGATAAACTAATCAATGCTTTACATTACATGCCCATTATAAAAAAGTGACCCTTAAATGTCTGGTATTTGAAGACTTCAGCCTAGACCAAGAAACCTCTTAACAGATGGCTAATTTATATTTGTGTTATTCATAAGCACACGGCATTGCAATATGATTTTTCTTGACTGCTCCATAACTACATTTTGCAGAACATATAATCTAATTCGAAGCTTATTGATGTTTTGTAGTATTTGGGAAGCTGGTTTTCTGGGATATGGGCCAAAACGACAAATAAATAGGACCATAGCAAAATCTGTTAAGTAATATTATTCTCTCAGGGAAGTGAAGCAGATGAATGTTTTCTTTGTCTCCATGATTAAAGGAAAAGACCATCTTTCGTTATGGATTTTTAATGGTGTGTTAAAGTAGCAGCATCTAAATCTGTACAGAGACCTGATGAACTAGTAATGAGACCTCTGCCTAGGAAAGCTTCAGGTTTGAGTGCAGATGAGCATAATCTACCACTTCTAACACGAGTCACGTTACTGGTGGTCTAGGAAACCAAGATCCAGTGCTAGCCCTAGGTGGGATGGCACTCTGTGCTGATTTTTGTTTTTCGGGTGCTCCCCCGTCATAAAAAAATTGTACATATTGCATTGATGGGCAGTCTGCCTGTATTCTACTTGTGCAGAAAACAGCAAGAGAGCAGCGTGCCCACACCAGAAGAGCTTGGTGAATAAATACTGTACCAGACCAAAGCTCATAATATAAATACAGCACTAGAACTAGCGTAAGTACATAAATCCAACATCAGAACTAAGCTCATAACATAAATACAGTCCCTGAACCAAGCTCATAACATAAATATAGCCCCAGAACCAAGCTCATTATATAAATATAGCACTAGAAGCAGCATTAGTACATAAATCCAACATCAGAACTAAGCTCATAACATAAATACAGTCCTTGAACCAAGCCCATAACATAAATTTAGCCCCAGAAGCAAACTCATTATATAAATACAGCACTAGTGTTAGGTCTGGTACTCATGTCTGCTGCCCTCTTGGGGTTCGGGGCAGACGTGAGCATCCATCCGCTCCTTCTGCGCGTATGGACTCTAAATGTCTGTTTTCTACCAGCACTGAAAGAGCTAACCAGTTCTCTAGCTCTCAGCCCAGCTGTGGGGTTAATAGGCATTGCTCTCCTATTTAAGCTGGGCAGAGGCACTTCCTCCTCGCCTGAGAGTTGTTGTGTGTTAGTTTCAGACACCCACATTTCCTAGGTCACCTGTTCTTGTCTTTATGGTCTGTTTGATCCTGTACCTGTATCTGTATTCTGTTTATTGGTTGCCTCCCTGTCTTTGCACCTTATCCCGTTTGTGTTTTTGGCTCTGTCATCCTACATAGCCTCCCTATTCCGGTCTTTCCGATCTTGTCTTTGTCTTCTATGTTTTCTGCTTTCTGATGTTTGTAACATAGCCTGGTGTGAGCCTGCTTCAGTCACCCAGCAATGCCATCCTCTACTTTACGTTTGTCAGTTGTCAGACCTTGTCCCTGCCCATGTCTGTGTCTTTGTGTACATTTGTCTGCTGCCAGATCCAGTCTTGGTACCGTTCCCTGTCCCAAGGTGAGGTTCTGTTTTGTAGCGCCTCATGCCAGTAACTCTGACTTCAGGGGGTCAGCTGCCAACCATAACGGGACTATCCCAAAGCCTAACCAATTGGTTGGTCCAGTGGGTCCACATTCTGTGTCTGTAACAACTAGAACCAGCATAAGAGCATAAATAAAGCACCAAAACCAAGCTCATAATATAAATACAACACCAATACCAGTTGGAGCGATCTGCTTATACTCTGAACACTATGTTTTCTCATTGACAGCAGGCACCCATCAGCGGATTGGTTATAACCCTGAACGTCGGACCCCAGCTAATCAGTAATCAACTATTGTTGACCTATCTGAGTAGAGGTCATCAATAAAAGTTGCCCAGAAAACCCCTTTAACTTGAGTTTCAGTCAAAGCAAATATTTTCAGCAGCAGAATTCCTTTAATCCGGCACAAAATGGATTCAGAGATGACGAGTGACTAGCTCATAAATGCACCAAAGGGCCTTGAGCTTGAACTGTTAGGTGTTCTACTAACTGGAAGCGGATGGGTTTATACCAGCTTCTCTTTCCCATTGAAAGATTACTTGAAGAAGAGAATATCACATTTGTCTTTAACCCCTTAAGGACCCTGGCTCTTTTGTAGATTAAAGGGGTTATCTCGTGGCAGCAAGTGGGGTTATACACTTCTGTATGGCCATATTAATGCACTTTGTAATATACATCGTGCATTAAATATGAGCCATACAGAAGTTATTCACTTACCTTCCCTGCGCTGGCGTCCCCGTCTCCATGGCTCCGTCTAACTTCAGCGTCTAATCGCCCGATTAGATGCGCTTGCGCAGAAGGGTCTTCTGCCTTCGGGTCTGTCCGGCAGCAGCGGGGCTCTGGCTCCGCCCCCTTCTATGCATCATCACGTAGCTCCGCCCCGTCACGTGTGCTGATTCCAGCCTCCTGATTGGCTGGAATCGGCACACGTGATGGGGCGGAGCTACGCGATGATGCGTAGAAGGGGCGGAGCCAGAACGCTGATGCTGCCGGACAGACCTGAAGACCCTTCTGCGCAAGCGCGTCTAATCGGGCGATTAGACGCTGAAGTTAGACGGAGCCATGGAGACGGGGATGCCAGCGCAGGGAAGGTAAGTGAATAACTTCTGTATGGCTCGAGCATATTTAATGCACGATGTATATTACAAAGTGCATTAATATGGCCATACAGAAGTGCTTAACCCCTTTAAGGACCAGTGAGTTTTTAGGGATTTTACTAGAGATGAGCAAGCATGCTCGTTTAAGCAGAGTAACTGCTTACTTGACCGAACAGCATGCCGGTGGGCGCGGGGGGACAGGGAGGAGAGAGAGAGAGAGTGATAGAGATCTCTCACTCTCTCTCTCCTCCCGGCGCCACTTTCCTGCCCCCCCCCCCCCCCGCGCCCACCTCCACCCCCCCCCCCCCCCCGCATGCTGCTCAGTCGAGTAAGCAGTTACTCGGCTATAACGATACTCGATCGAGCAGCATGCTTAAACGAGCATGCTCGCTCATCTCTAGATTTTACACATGTGGTGGGTTGACTACCCTATTTTTTTTCTTCAGCTACCAAAATTATTTTTCCTGTGATATATAGGGCTATTTTTTTCATCTTTTTCACTGACTTTTTCCCCGTTTTTTTATTGGGGTAAAAAAATTATTTTTTTTAACATAAAGGGCTCGGTCAGATGAGTGATTTTTTAAAGCGCATGAATAGGGGTGCTAAAAAAGCGGCTCTATTAGAACCACTGCTTTCTAATGAAAGCGTTCACATGAGTTTTACAAGAGCTAAATAATCGCACCTGCAAAAGATAGGACAGCTATTAAAAAAGCTGCGCATCACACGAAAATGAAAAAAATAATACATCACCTAGAAGCGTTGTCCGGCTCCGACGCGTCTTTTTTCTGGATCACCGTCACTGTTCTTCTTGATTTCTTCTAGTTGGGGATTGAAAAATCCCCACCTCCTGGAAGCGCTGCCTATGATTGGCTGAGCGTTGTGACCAATCACTAATAGAGATGAGCGAGCAAGTGGAGCTGTGGGGAGAGAGAGATGCAGGCAGCTACCGAGCATGAATCTGCATGAAAAATGCTCGAGTCTCCCATTGACTTTAATGGGGTTCATTACTCGAAACGAGCTCTTTAGCATTACAAAAAGTTCAGCTCGAGAAACGAGCACCCGAGCATTTTGGTGCTCGCTCATCTCTAATCACTAATTATGTGCGATTTTTAGCTTCAGTCAGGTATTTTTTACACATGTGCGTTTTTTTAACATTTTTTTTGTGCGTCTATTCATGCGCTAAAAAAACGCTTGTGTGACCAAGGCTGATAGTTGTTTTTTTCAATTAGTATATTTATGCTAAAATAGAGTATGGGAACGGGTTCCTCATTTTGTTTCAGACGTTTTGATATATAATATGTATGGTTTCGGGTTACAGGGCGCATACGGCAATGATTTTGTAACATTCTTTTTACCATCTCTCTCCCCCATGACTTCATATAAGGGGGACATTCACATGTTTTTTGTTTTTTTTTAATTACATACTTTTCCACTGCATCCATAGAAGCACCAGTTACAGGAGAAAACATCCTCCTGTAGTGACAATAGTCCCTGGTAAGCTGATCAGGGTCTGCTAGGACCCTGCAGCTCTGCTGTGCCATGAACTCCTGGCGGTCACGTGATTGCCAGCTCGTGTAGTGGAAAAAACGCTTCCACTTCTTAGTACATAGCAGTCGTGGCATGTACCCAGGAAAGGAGACAGCAGAAGAAGTTAAAAACCACTTCTCCCTTCTCCTCCGGCCTCTCAGGTATGACTAAGGCCTCATTCACACGAGCATGTTTATGTACGTACATACACGCCCACAAAACCACACATCTATTTAGAACGATTGGTTTCCAATGCAGTGTTCACATGTCCAAGTTTTACAGATGTGCCTGCAAAACATACGACATGCTTGCATGCATAGGTCTGTGCTGCGCGTAAATATTTCCAGCAGGGAGTAAAGAATCCCCTGCCACAGCTGTCGCAGCTGCCCCAAGGAAAGCACTGGCCTGCCGATAACCCCCGCAGTGATTTTCGGGGAAGGGCTTAAAATATAAGACCTTCTCTGAAAATAAGCCCTAGCTGAATGAAAGAATAAAAAAAAATTAATACATTACCTATTGGGGCTTCGGCGTTTCTTCTCTCTGGCTCCCCAGGAGTGTTCTTTAGCATTTTCTTCTGGCCACGAATTTAAAAATGCTCGCCTCCAGAAAGCACTGCCTCTGATTGGAAGAGCGCTGTGACCAATCAGAGGCAGCACTCAGCCATTGAATGACAGCTGAGTGCTGCTTCTGATTGGTCACAGTGCTCAGCCAATCAGAGGCAGCCCTCAGCCATTCATTGAATTAAATGAATGGCTGAGAGCTGCCATTCATTGAATTTAATGAATGGCTGAGTACTGCCTCTGATTGGTTGAGCGCTGTGACCAATCAGAGGCAGCGCTCAGCTGTCATTCAATGAATGGCTGAGCGCTGCCTGTGATTGGCTGAGTGCTCAGCCAATCAAACCATACACTTTCTGGAGGCGGGTATTTTTAAATCCCCAGCCAGCATAAACTGCTTCAGAGCAGTGTCAGGGAGCCAACGAAAAGACACGCCAGAGCCCCGACAGCAGCAGAGAGGTGAGTATATATTTTTTAATTTGTTTTTACAGTAGCTAGGGGTGATTTTCAGGAAGGGGCTTATATTTTAATGGTTATAATTAGAGATGAGCGAGCATGCTCGTTTAGGGAAATTACTCGAGCAAGCATCGCTTTTTTTGAGTAACTGCTTACTCATACGAAAAGATTCGGGGGCGGCGGGGGAGAGCGGGGGGTTGTGGGGTGAGAGAGAGAGAGATCCCACCTGCTCCCCCCGCATCTTTTCGCATGAGTAGTTAGTTACTCGAAAAAAGCGATGCTCGCTCGAGTAATTGCCTTAAACGAGCATGCTCGCTAGTCTCTAGTTCTAATAGATGAGTGGTTATGTGCGCACGATTGTACACACATAAAAACGCTCGTCTGAATGAGTCCTAAGGTTGGCGTTGGTGGGTAATTATTTTTTATGTATATATGTTTATTTCATTCTGTAACTTTTTTTACTCAGTTTTGTAACTATTTTTTTTACATCTATGTCCCCTATGACGCCAATAAAAGTCCTCTGGGGGTCATTCAGTTCCCCGCTAGCTGGGGCATCCATAGAAACTGCATCCACAGGAGCCCCAGTTACGGGGGGCAAACATCCCCAGCAGTGACAATAGTCACTAAAAGAGCTGATCAGAGTCTGCTAGGACCCTGCAGGTCTGCGGTAACAGGTGACATCCAGCATTATGCATCCTGGAATAAAGAAGAAGGCAGAAGCGGTTAAAAACTGTTTCTACCTTCTCTTCTAGGTCCTCTGTTGTGTCTGAAAGCTGAAGACCTGACCTACTCATGCTTGATTGCAGGAGCAGAAAATTTAATTCCGTGCCGTACTTTTGCTATTGGCCATGATTATTGCATCGCTGCATTCAAAGTCCCAAAACTTTTTTGTTTTACGATCGATCGAGTGCTGTGAGGGCTTATTTTTTGTGTGATGAGCTGTAGTTTTTATTGGTACCCTTTGGGGTACATACAGATTTTTTGATCACTATTACATTTTTGGGGGAGATGAAATGAACAAAATAAGCATTCTGGCTCCATTTTTTTAAAAATAGTTTTTGCCATGCAGGATAAACAGTGTGCTCAATTTATTGTACAGGCTGTTATGGTTACGTTGATACCAAATATATGGTGTTTTTACATTTTTTATTTTTTTATACAAAAAGAGGAAAGTGCACAAAAAAGGGTTCTTTTGTCACTATTTTTAAAAATGTTTTATTTTCTTTTTACATTTTTTATGTCCCTGTAGGGGACTTGAACCACAAAATGTATGATTGCTATGATGATGCATTGAAGTATAGCATTATCACTTACAATAGCAATCATAGGCTATGGCAGGCTCAGATGCCATTGTCTAATGTCCAGTTGCCTTTGCAATCTATCGGCCCTCTGCAATTATATAGCAGAGGGCTGATGACATCACAGAGGGAGTGCACTCCCTCTGTGAAACCTTTATATGTCGCAATCTACTTTGATCACAGCATGTAATAGGTTGACAGTGGGGACTTATGATTTGCAATCTCCACTGTTGCAGAGGTAGGCCAGCTGTTAGTCACAGCCGGTTCCCACTGCAGGATGGCATGGGGTCACTTCTGAGCCGGTGCCATCCACAGGATGCAAGTTTACATCCTATTACGTTAAGTTCCAGGCGCCCAAGATGTAAACTTTCCTTCCTTTGGTGTTAATGGGTTAAATTCTGTTGTATAATATGACATCTTGCACTGTAGCAGTTGTGTAACCTGTTCATTCATACTAGTGTACTCCATAAATTCTATCCCATAATGCAACATATTTTCACCCTTCCAAGTATCCCATATTATTGTATAATAATCATACTGAATGTTTTTAACCTACTATTAAAGTTTTTTAACCCTATATTGATCACTTGCTATGAATTAACAGTGGGTGGTATATGAGGCGGGCTCAGGAGCTGACAGCACTCAATACCCAGAGGGTGCTGGCTGTTTCTGACTGCTGACACCAGCCTGCAACGGCCACAGTCATGGCTAGATTGTGATTGTGGCTGTTAACTGTTTAGATGTCAATGCCAAAGTTGACAGCGCGTCTATGTGACCAACCAGAAGGGGGCCCTCCAGGAACCCAACGACACCCCTGTGACAGAATTTCTGAGTGTTGATGGGTTCAATGGCAGCCCAAAGCCTCCCAGATCTGTAATGGATTCCAGTCTATTAAGCTCTTCCTGTGGCAGGGCTCAATAGACTTTCATAAAAAATACAATATACTGCAATACTCAAGTACTGCAGTAAATTGTAGAAACTATTACAAGTTCAAATCCCCTATAGGGACTAAAAAAATGTGATAATAAGTTAAATAAAAGTTTAAAAAAATTATTTAAAGAACACCATTTTCCTATTTCTTATATAAAGACTGGATAAAAAATGAACACAATTGGTATTTTGTCCAGAAAAGTCCAATCTATTAAAATGTAAAACTATTTATCTTACATGTTGAACATTGTACAAAGAAAAAAATACATGCTGCCAGAATTGGTGGGTTTTGGGGCACAGTAAATTTGAATAAAAAGTTATCAAAAGTCCCAAAATGGTACCAGTAAAAACTACAGATAGCCACACAAAAAAAAACAAACCCTCGCAGAGCGCCATCTCTGGAAATATAAAAATGTTACAGGTTAAAAAAAAAAGTTTCTGTTATTTCTTAAAAATAGTAATACATATCAAAACTGTAGAAGTTTGGCATCAACACATTGGCTCTGACTCGTGGAATAAACTTCACGTGTCATTTAGCCTTCACCATGAAGACCATAGAAACAAAACCCAAAAAACAATGTTGCAATTTGAGAAATTGTTGGTCATTAAAGGGTTAAAGTCTGCAGCCCAATCGGAAATGAAAAGTGGAGCAACTTTTACCAAATTTCCTATTGTTGTATTTCCCATGCTCCAATGCGGTGCCTCTCGAATCAGACAATGAACAATCCCTGTGTAATGAGCCTGCAGCCATATTTCTTTTTACTTGTCCCTTACTTCTTACACACATACATTCCTTAGATTAGGAAGTAGGGAAGATATCATAACTGCAGGATCAAAATAGACAAGGTTTATTTTCCCTTTGTTACCATGGAGACACATAGGTTTGCAGAGGAGGTGTAGAAACAAACAGAAGAGAACGTTTTTGTTGAAAATCGTTTTTGATGCGACCCAGTAATAGACAAAAATCTACAGGCAATTCCATAATTCCCACAGTTGCTGAGAGCTCTAGTACCCAACTGCCCCCCCCCCCCCCCAATCAGATAACTATCAGAGCACCACCTTTGATAACAGATTGCCCTCTTTGGATAACCCTGTGAGTGTTTGGGAGGGGTGGGGTGGGGGTGGGGGGTTAGCTTTTAATATGAGTGATATGAATACTGGAAAATGTTATTTTTCATGTAGGTAGTGAAATAATCCACAGACTGTATTAGGGCTCGGTCAGACAAGTTGAGATCAGCACTAGAGATGAGCGAACGTACTCGTTAAGGGCGATTTCGCAAACTAGCATCGCTATTTTCGAGTACCTGGCTACTCGGGTGAAAAGATTCGGGGGGCGCAGGGGGGCGGCGTGGTGGAGCAGGGGTAGCAGTGGAAACAGGGGGGAGCTCTCTCTCTGCCCCCCCCCCCATTCCCCTCTGCAACCCCCCGCTCACCCTCGGCGCCCCCCGAATCTTTTCACCCGAGTAGCCAAGTACTCGAAAATAGCGATTCTCGATTGTGAAATCACCCTTAACGAGTACGATCTCTAATCAGCACGTTTTTGCACGCAGAAAAAAAAACCGCACCGCGTGTGCAGGGAAGAATCCACACCTACCAAAGACACAACATATGGGTGGCAATGGACGTGGTCATGTGGATTTTTTTTCCGCACAGGGTGCATTTTTTCTTCTGCACGGAAAAACGCGCGAATCTCTGCTCGTCCGACCGAGCCTTTATATATTACTCTCATTGTGCAATGGGATTTTTTTAAATATCACATACTGCTAAATAGGACAAGTATGCAACAATAGAGGAGGCACATACTTTGTTAAATATTAAGTTAATTGGCATAATAATAACAAAAGGTGGAATAAAATACTTTCTCACACTTTCTCTCTCTTGCACTTTGTCTCTCTCTTGTTTTATTTTTCCCTCGCTCACGCTCACACTCCTTCCTTCCTTTTTCTCTGTCTCACACTTTCTTTTTCTTTCTTGCTCACACTTACTCTCTCTTGCACTTTTTCTCTCTTTCTTACTTTCTTTCTCTATTTTTCTCTTGCTCACACTTTTTTTCTCTTTTTGTCTCTCACTCACACTTTTTCTTTCTCTTCTTTTCCTCTCACTCACACTTTCTCTGTCTTGCATTTTTCTTGTTTCCTTTATTTCTTTCTTTTTATTTGTCTTTTTCTCTTGCTCACACTTTCTCTTTTTCTCTCTCTTTTTTTTCTCTTTTTATTTTTCTCCTGCTCATTCTTTCTTTGTTTTTCTCTCACTCACACTTTTTCTTTCTCTTCTTTTTCTTTCTTTCTTTTTCTCTCGCTCACACTTTCTCTGTCTTGCATTTTTCTTTTTTTCTTTCTTTCTTTTTATTTCTCACTTTTTCTCTTGCTCACATTCTGTTTTTTCTCTCTTTTTTTCTCTTTTCATTTATCTCCTGCTCATTCTTTCTTTCTTTTTCTCTCACTCACACTTTCTCTAGTTTTCTCTTGTTTGTTTTTCTTTCTTTCTCTCATTTTCTCTTGCTCACACTTTCTTTTTCTTTCCTTTTTTCTCTCTTTATCTTTGGCTCATTTTCTTTCTTTCTCTCTCACTTTTGCTAACATCATCTCTCTCATGCACTCTCTCTCTCCTTTGCTTTGTTTCTTTTTTTCTTTCACACTTTCTTTCTCTGACTTACACCTTCTTTATCAAATGCCTTCATCAGCTATATTCAAATACTTCTTTATTGGTGTTTTCATTACATGTAAAAAGTTGACACTGTTCTCCGGAGTAGACACATTTTGACAGTAATGACGGCTGTGATCGCTAGGATAATAAATGTTTTAATCTCTTTTGTTTTATGTCAATTTGCCTAATAACTGTTTTCTAATTTGACAGCTTTACAGCACAATTATTGAGAATATAATTTTATATAAATCACTGAGATAATAATAGTATGATTCCTGTCCTACTGTTAAGAGGCAGGGGAAAAAATTACATGGGGCAGTAAGATGAAATGAACCCCTCAAGGATCAACTGAATTAGTGAAAGTAAACAGCCTTGATAGAAAAAGACACACTAGGGGGCACTGTTGTTATTTAACGAAAACTCACAAAGCCCCTGATAGTAAAACTACTGAAATGTTTCTGTGAAAATATCTAAGAAAATAACTATTTTTCCTTAGATGTTCAGACTAAGATATAAGATATAAATCAAAGCAACTTAAGAAGTCAAATGCTTGCTTTGTTTTCAAGGAAGTTGGTCCATTTATAAGAGATTAAGTCCATGAGGCTTAACCAAAAGTCATGCACATATTCTCCAGCTCATCTGCAAAATATTAATAGCAAGATTTATTATATGGGAATGGCTCATTTCTAATTAGTTGGTATCATCTTCATAACTTCTAGTTACTGTTGCTATACTAAATAAATGGGAGCCAGATAGCGCAGGAAAGCAATTAAAAGAACACTGATGTCTGTCAAAAGTTATTTACTCATATTCATATAGGCCGAATGGATGTGATAAATGTATTTCTACCCATCAGTGCATTTAATGTTTCATTTCTAATCTGACGTTATGCATCAGTTATTAAAATCAAGTAAACAAAAACCAAAGGGGGCAACATAATAAAGTCAATGAACTACCATGTTTCCCCGAAAATAAGACAGTGTCTTATATTAATTTTTGTTCAAAAAGGTTTAACTTTTTTTACATGTATAGCTGCCTGGACACTATTTAAATTGACTTTTTTTTAATTAACTGTTAGCAGGGCTTAATTTTGGAGTAGGGCTTATATTTCAAGCCTGAAAAATCATTTTGCATCCTCAAAAATTCTGGAAAATCATGCTATGTCTTATTTTCAGGGTATGTCATATTTTCAGGGAAACGGGGTAGTTACAGAAAACCAGCACATATGACACTAAACCCTTCATAAAAGAGTTTCCAATAACATTTATTATGTTTATATCTATGTACCTAATCAATAGAGGCATATTTCAATAGACAGAAAAATTCTATCTAGTGTCCTCTGTTATCAGCTAGTTCAACTTGTGATGTTTAGAGACGACTTGAAAGTTAATAGGAAAAAAATAACTAAACAAATGAATTCCCAATGCTCATATTTATTGAATATTCAGAATATTCAGTTGAGCGACTTAGTGATACAACATCATTTGGTTTTATTAGGATATACAGTATATATATATATATATATATATCGGATGTTTGAGCTGTATTGGATCCAAAGTACAATAAGCTCCTGAAGGCCTGAGTGTGGATCACTGCCTACAAAATGTATTGATCATTGAAGTTTTTGTTTACAAACAATTCTTTTTTTCTAACTGATACAAAGTAAATTTAATAAATAAATCTAAAGTAACATTAAATAGGTGAAATATAATACCTAAATAAATAAGTATTTGCTACACTTGGGAAGTGGAAAAGTAATGATTATCATTGCTGGTATATGTATTGTTGTATGCACTGATGAATGGCAATTAGAGATGAGCGAACACGTTCGGCTCCGCCCCTTTTTCGCCCGAACACCGAACTTTGCGAACACTTCAGTGTTCGGGCGAAAAAGTTCGGGGGCCGCCGTGGCAGCGCGGGGGGGTGCGGCGGGGAGTGGGGGGGAGAGGGAGAGAGAGAGGGCTCCCCCCTGTTCCCCGCTACTGCCGCCCGCGCCGCCGCGCATCTCCCCGCCCCCCGGCGGCACCCGGACACTTACGCGCGAACACTGCAGTGTTCGGCAAAGCCGGTGTCCGGGTGCGGATGTGTCCGTAACGGACACGTTCGCTCATCCCTAATGGCAATGTATTATAAAAAAAATATCTATGTTTAACACAGATACGTGTTTAATACAAGGCAGCATGAAGAAAAAGATATGTCTGGAGACAGCATCTGATGTGGATGAAATGCTAATGTTCTTCATGTCGAGACGTAAAGTCTGGTTCATATCTGCAGTAATATGATTAGAACTATATGATTCTTAGTAAGTTTACAAAACAGGAGAAAAGCACATTATCCTGCTGACATCTCACTATGTACAGCACACAAAACCAGACACTGGTTACCATCAGATGTATCCATTAAGCATATTTTAGATAGATACATAGATATGAGATGGATAGATAGATAGATATCAGATAGATAGATAGATAGATAGATAGATAGATAGATAGATAGATAGATAGATAGATAGATAGATATGAGATGGAAAGATAGATAGATAGATATCAGATATATAGATAGATATCAGATAGATAGATAGATAGATAGATATGAGATGGAAAGATAGATAGATAGATATCAGATAGATAGATAAATAGATATCAGATAGATAGATAAAGAGATATCAGAGAGATAGATATCAGATAGATAGATAGATATGAGATACATAGATAGGTATGAGATAGATAGATAGATATTAGATAGATAGATAGATAGATAGATAGATAGATAGATGTGAGGCAGATCGATAGACAGATATTAGATAGATAGAGAGAAAAATAGATATGACATAGATAGATAGATAGATATTAGATAGATAGATATGAGATAGATAGATAGGAGATACATAGATAGGTATGAGATAGGTAAGTAGATATGGGATAGATAGATAGATAGATAGATATATAGGAGATAGATATGAGAGAGATAGATAGATAGATAGATAGATATCAGATTGATAGATAGATATGATATAGATAGCTATGAGATAGATATGAGATAGATAGATGTGAGATAGATAGATAGATAGATATCAGATAGATAGATATGAGATACATAGATAGGTATGAGATAGATAGATAGATAGATAGATAGATAGATAGATAGATAGATAGATAGATAGATAGATAGATATGAGATACATAGATAGGTATGAGATAGATAGATAGATAGATAGATAGATAGATAGATAGATAGATAGATGTGAGGCAGATCGATAGACAGATATTAGATAGATAGAGAGAAAAATAGATATGACATAGATAGATAGATAGATAGATAGATAGATAGATATTAGATAGATAGATAGATAGATATGAGATAGATAGATATGAAATACATAGATAGGTATTAGATAGGTAATTAGATATGGGATAGATAGATAATTTCTCACTGAAAAAGGCCCGAAAATAAAATATAATCTTTATTAATTTAAAGGATAAAAAACCCCTCTAGATTCCGGGGGTAATTGAGACCCGAAACAGACACAAAGAGACAAACACACAAAAAACCTATGGGAATTTAAGCAATTGGCTTAGATACATCAATTCATACCGACCTCATTGGTTTTAGAGGTAGGTAATACTGTGAGGGCGTAAAATGAATTAGTGAAAGCGGTGGCCGTTTCCTGTGAAAGGGGGCCAGAAAGGTGGTCACTAAATAATTAGCTTGTGGTTATTATCCACTGGTGGAAACGTGCGCGTTATGTTAGAGGGCCTCGTTCACACCAGGATATATTGCCACTCCACAGTAAGTAAGGGGTGCTGATACTCAGCAATCCATTACACAAAAAAATATTATTATATTCATATCCAATTGTGACAACAATGCCCTGTGTCCATATGTCACAATTGCTACAATTGCTATTCCGATAGGGGCAACGGTCCGTCAAGACCCAAAAATGTGATATAATCCCAACCTATGTTGGGTCTGACAGCGATCTAAATGTTTTAATAAAAAGCTGGACTAAAGTGGTGTTGACAATTCCTTATGCCAATTATATCAGAAGGAGTCAACAACGTTTATAGTATAAATAGTACACGACAGACATACACTTGATTCATGTGTGTGTCAAACGCTGTAGTCTAATAACGACTAAAGCCAACAGAAGTCGTCCGTAATCGTCGACGCGTTTCTGCAGCACGGGTAAAATAAATTTACCGCTGCTTCATCAGGACGAAATTGAGACAATTTATTAAATTATACTAGATTTGCTGTTGTTGATCAATCTGTGTAGTGAGCATCAAAACTGCACAGATCTGATTTTGTATGCTGATGCCTGACAGCTGATGCTCAATACACTTAAGACGCTGCTGCGAGGACAAGTTTAGTGTAGTATTGATGGACACACGGGCAAGCACATTATAATGCCGTCCGGGTAATAGCCGCTAAACTGAGTTGATATAGCTGAACAAATTCTGGCCTGCGACACTTATATTGAATGAGTGCGTTGTTTGATAATTATATAACGAACTTTTTTCAAAGTGTCGGCTTGTTAATTGTATAGGAGTCTGATGATTGACTTCCAGACACAAGAGCCAAAAAGAGTCAGTTTAGAATTGTGTTAGTAAACACCCAACCACAGCTAAACTACACAGATCTGATTTTGTATGCTGATGCCTGACAGCTGATGCTCAATACACTTAAGACGCTGCTGCAAGGACTAGTTTAGTGTAGTATTGATATACACACGGGCAAGCACATTATAATGCCGTCCGGGTAATAGCCGCTGAACTGAGTTGATATAGCTGAAAAAATTCTGGCCTGCGACACTTATATTGAATGAGTGCGTTATTGAATGATTATATAACAAACTTTTTTCAAAGTGTCGGCTGGTTAATTGTATAGGAGTCTGATGATTGACTTCCAGACACAGTAAAGAGCCAAAAAGAGTCAGTTTAGAATTGTGTTAGTAAACACCCAACCACAGCTAAACGACAGCGCGGTCCAAGGTAGTGACCGCTGGCTAAACTACACAACTAGCCCCTATGAGACAGCACTTCAGTTTGACAGACCTGGGATAGATAGATAAATAGATAGATAGATGGATGGATAGATAGATAGATACATATGAGATAGATAGATAGATAGATAGATAGATAGATAGATAGATAGATAGATATGAGATAGATAGATAGGAGATAGATAGATATATATGAGATAGATAGATAGATATGAGATAGATGCATAGATAGATAGAAAGATGTGAGACAGATCGATAGACAGATATTAGATAGATAGAGAGAAAGATAGATATGAGATAGATAGATAAATATGAGATAGATATTAGATAGATATAAGATAGATAGATAAATAGATAGATAGGATAGAGATAGATAGATAGATAGATTGATATGAGATAGATAGAAAGATAGATATAAGATAGATAGATAGATAGATAGATAGATAGATAGATAGATAGATTACCCTGGTTTTCCCCTACACTGTAATAACATACAGATAGATGAATGTAGATTGTGAGCCCCCAATGAGGACAGAACCCAATGTAAAGTAATATAAAGTGCTGCATAATATGCATGCACTACATAAAGGTGATTTCATATATATATATATATATATATATATATATATATATATATATATATATATACACATATATATATATATTTATATATATAGAGAGAGGTATAGATATGTGATGGATAGATAGATATTTGATAGATTGATAGATTGATTGATAGATAGATGGATAGATTGATAGATAGATAGATATGAGATAGATAGATATGAGAGAGATAGATGATAGATAAATAGACAGACAGATATAAGATAGATATGAGATAGATAGATAGATATGAGATAGATATGAGAGAGAGATAGATAGATAGATAGATAGATATGAGAGATAGATAGATAGATATGACATAGATAGATAGATATGAGGTAGATAGATAGATAGATAGATAGATAGATAGATAGATAGATAGATAGATAGATAGATATGAGATAGATAGATAGATAGATAGATATGAGATAGATAGATAGATATGAGATAGATAGATAGATAGATAGATAGATATGAGATAGATAGATAGATAGATAGATAGATAGATAGATAGATAGGAGATAGATAGATATGAGATAGATAGATAGATAGATAGATAGATAGATAGATAGATAGATATGAGATAGATAGCTATGAGATTGATAGATATGGGATAGATAGAATTTAGTTTCATTGTAAAAGAATACAGTTAACTCTAGAACTATTGGAAACATTCATGAAAATGGACTAAAATCAGTATGTTAAACAAACCACGCGGTGATATTTCTTGCATATTTCTTGTAGGGCTCAGCTGGACTTCTTTCATTTCAAAAGTTTCTTCTGAGATTTTCCTTTGTAACGCATTTCTTAATGCATCAGTTCCGATTCTACTGGCACCCATAACTGAATTCTTGGTAAAGCCTGTGATAAAGCTGTCCTGCTGACTGTACAGATAAGATAAGGGTAAAGATACAATAATCTATAATGTTAGCCAGCATTAAACACATACTAAGTCATAATGTCACAAATATACATTCTGAACTCCAGACCACTAAATATGGCAAAAACAGCTAATGAAATCTAGCCCACCGTGTACAAGAATGTACATGCATTATCACCACTGTATAGGAGCAGCTGAGCTGAATTTGTCATTTGGCCCTAATCATTCATCCTGTTCAACCGACCTCATTGAGATATGATGATTAATAAAGGTGTATCAGCTCCGCTACATCATCATCTGTAGAACCACTGACTGATTGGAAAACTCCAAAAATTGTGTTTCTTTTAGGTAAGTATGACTTTGTGGACAAATCCCCACAGGCTGAATCCTTGGAATTTGCTGGTATAGTTAAAGAATATAGGGAACGACAGAGAAGAACATTCCATAAAGGCGGTGTTTATTCTCAGGCCGCGGTCAGACGCGCATTTTTTTCACGATTAAATAGGTGCACGAGAAAAAGCTGCTCCATTAGAACCAATGCTTTCCAATGAATGGGGTCACATGTCCAATTTTTACAAGCCCGAAAAAAAATCACACCTGCAAAAGATTGGACATGCGAGTGCAAATGCACCTGTTCACCCAATTTTTTCAACACGCGATGTGTGTTTTTTTTCACGCAGCTAGTCATGTGTGAAAAAAACTGCTTGCCTGACCAAGCCCTTAGTTTGAAAAACTTAGACCGATATTGTGTTTGTAAACATGACATCTTACCTGCGATTGTAATGCATTTTTTGAGAAAAACTCAACAGATTGCATCGCAGCACATGTGATTTTCACGCGCATTTTTACACGTACATGAAAATCGCATTGAGTTTCAATTGGAAAAACTAAAAAAATCATATCATACACTCAATGCGATTTTTTTTTTTTGCCCAAAAAATAGAACATGCTGCAATAATTCCCTCTCACAGCATCACTGCAAGAGAACCCCCCCCTCCCCCCCCCGGTGTCATATAACCATTCAGAATAATGAGTTTTTTTTACGTGCAATGCCTGTACATCTCACAACACGCAGGAAGCATGCATGAAAATTGCATGTACAAATACAGTTTAAGTAATTTCATGTGAGCAGATTAAAATCTCTTTCAGGCCTTAGTCACATGGGCGCATGCGCAAATCGCGTGACCGGCGCCGAAAAATCGGCCGAAAAAACGCCCGAAAATCTGCTCCTAGCCGCGTTTCATTAGAAATGGGCCGGAGCTATCCAGCGCATTGCATTCAATGGAGCCGGCAATACAGCCGGCTCCATTGAAAGCACTGCGCTGCGGGCGAGCGCAGGATGAATTGTCGGGAAGGGCTTAAATATATAAGCCCTTCCCTGCAATTCATCCTAAAATGTGTTAAAATAAAAAAAATTGTATACTCACCTTTCCGCTGCAGCCGGAGTTCTGCCGCGGCCGCTGTCAGTTCTCCTGAACTGCTTCTCGGCACTATTCAGCCGGCGGGGCTTTAAAATCCCCGCCTGCTGAATGAGTTGCCTCTGATTGGTCACAGCCTGACCAATCAGAGGCAGGTTTCACTCACACACCCATTCATGAATGGGTGAGTGACTGCTGCCTCTCATTGGCTCAGCGGGACCAATCAGGGGCAGCTCCCGCTGAGCCAATGAGAGGCAGCAGTCACTCACCCATTCATGAATTCATGAATGGGTGTATGAGTGAAACCTGCCTCTGATTGGTCAGGCTGTGACCAATCAGAGGCAGATCATTCAGCAGGCGGGGATTTTAAAGCCCCGCCGGCTGATAGTGCCGAGAAGCAGTTCAGGAGAACTGACAGCGGCCGCGGCTGGACTCCGGCTGCAGCGGAATTTTTTTTTATTTTAACACATTTTAGGATGAATTGCAGGGAAGGGCTTATATACTTAACCCCTTCCCGACAATTCATCCAGCGCTCGCCGGCAGCCCATTGCTTTCAATGGAGACGGTTGTATTGCCGGCTCCATTGAATTCAAAGGGCAAACATCGTTCTTCTCTGCCACAGCTGTTACAGCTGTGGCAGACAAGAATGATTTGTCTTCTCTATGTTCTCAATGGGGTCGGCGCTGCTGCCGCCAGCCCCATAGAGCGCATATAGAGAAGCGAACAGGAATCGCAGATCGCACATAGGTGCGATCTGCGATTTCTGTTCTATAATTTATCGGACGAGCGCATAAAAAGCGCTCATGTGTCCGATACCATTGCAAAGCAATGGTTTTATAAAATCGCCGGACGCATGCGCATGCGCAAATCGCGGCTAAAAACGCCCGTCTGACTAAGGCCTCAGACAGATGTATGGGCAACAGTGCATGCATGCTTCAGCGTAACGCACTTGCGCCGTGAAAGAGGTAGATTTACACCTATATCAGTGCATAGTATTGCATTTTTTGTGTAAGCAAGACCTGTTCACACGTGCGCCGCCCCCCTCCCCCTCCCACACTGTGATTTAAAAGGTTTTTTTAGCTTAATGAGATCTGGATGTGTTCTTTTTTTCACAGCATTTCACAGCATAGTGCACACCTCCCATAGACTTCTATGGGGCCCTTAGTATGCAAATGCGCACAAAAATAAAGCATGTCCTATTTTCTTCTGAACGCGCAAAGGAGAACAAGCACATTGCAATCAGTGGATTCTATCCTCCGCGTACTGCAGATACACGTGCAAATAAATTTGTCTAAAGAAGCCCTAAAGCTGCCTTCACATGTGGCAGCAATGCAGAATGTCCACTGGTGGAATCGCCATAGACGTTCCACAGCATTTCTAGTACAATGCGGAATGCCGGCAGTAATTTTACCACGTGTGACGCGGGCATAAAAGCAAAGGCACATCTATTCCTCACTAATAAGTTTCTCGCCACTTCATTATTACATCAGGTCTAGAAATACCTACAATACACTGTGATATAACGCCAGATCGTCGTAATGTCCTACTGCTGTACACAAGCACATTCATTTGCTATATCAGTTGATGGACTAATAGAAATGTAACTTTCTACAGGAACTTCTTTAGAGTTTGGTCTCATTCACATGCGTGATAAATAACGACAGGGCAATAAACTCGCTTCACTGATGTTTCATGCAAGTTGCCTTCTATAGATTACAATAGCATAAAGAATATTAATATGAAATAAAGCCTTGTAGCATGCTAACTAGAGATGAGCGAACGTACTTGTCCGAGCTTGATACTCGTTCGAGTATTAGGGTGTTCGAGATGCTCGTTACTCGAGACGAGTACCACGTGATGTTCGACTTACTTTCATTTTCTTCCCTGAGAAATTTGCGCGCTTTTCTGGCCAATAGAAAGACAGGGAAGGCATTACAACTTCCCCCTGTGACGTTCAAGCCCTATACCACCCCCTTGCAGTGAGTGGCTGGCGAGATTAGGTGTCACCCGAGTATTAAAATCTGCCCTCCCGCGGCTCGCCACAGATGCCTTCTGACAGAGATCAGGGAAAGTGCTGCTGGTGCCGGAGCTGCTATAGGGAGAGCGATAGGAGTGATTTTAGGCTTCAAGAACCCCAACGGTCCTTCTTAGGCCATAGAAATCGCAGATCGCACCTATGTGCGATCTGCGATTCCTGTTCTCTTCTCTAAATGCGCTCAATGGGGTCGGCGGCAGCAGCGCCGACCCCATTGAGAACATATCGAAGACAAATCATTCTTCTCTGCCACAGCTGTAACAGCTGTGGCAGAGAAGAACGATGTTTGCCCATTGAATTCAATGGAGCCAGCAATACAGCAGGTTCCATTGAAAGCAATGGGCTGCCGGCGTGCGCAGGATGAATTGTCGGGAAGGGCTTAAATATATAAGCCCTTCCCTGCAATTCATCCAGAAATGTGTAAAAATAAAAATATATACCGTATATACCGGCGTATAAGGCGACGGGGCGTATAAGACGACCCCCCAACTGTCACCTTATACGCCGGGAATACAGAGGAGCAAAGAATAAAAATCATTACTCACTTCCCCCGGCGTTCTGCGGCGTTTTGCGGCGCTGCTGCAGGCTGTCGCTCCCTCCTGGTCCCCGGCAGAGCATTGCTTTCTGGACGCAAGGCTTTAAATCCCCGCCTCCAGAAACACACGTGCCTTCAGCCAATCACAGCCAATGACAATGATGTCATTGAATGGCTGTCATTGGCTGAAGGCACGTGTGTTTTCTGGAGGCGGGGATTTAAAGCCCTGCGTCCAGAAAGCAATGCTCTGCCGGGGACCAGGAGGGAGCGACAGCCTGCAGCAGCGCCGCAGACCGCCGGGGGAGGTGAGTAATGATTTTTATTCTTTGCTCCGCTGTATTCCCGTCGTATAAGGTGACAGTTGAGGGGTCGTCTTATACGCTCCGTCGCCTTATACGCCGGTATATACGGTATATATTTTTTATTTTTACACATTTCTGGATGAATTGCAGGGAAGGGCTTATATATTTTAGCTCTTCCCGACAATTCATCCTGCGATCGCCGGCAGCCCATTGCTTTCAGTGGAACCTGCTGTATTGCCGGCTCCATTGAATTCAATGGACTAACATCGTTCTTCTCTGCCACAGCTGTTACTGCTGTGGCAGAGGAGAACGATCTTTATGCTGACAGTGCGGGGGGGGGGGGCCCACTCTTGCCGGTATTGTGGCTTAATAGTGGGACCTGGGAACTTGAGATGCAGCCCAACATGTAGCCCTTCGCCTGCCCTATCCGTTGCTGTGTCATTCCCATCACTTTCTTGAATTGTCCCGATTTTCACAAATGAAAACCTTAGCGAGCATCGGCGATATACAAAAATGCTCGGGTCGCCCATTGACTTCAATGGGGTTTGTTACTCGAAATGAACCCTCGAGCATCGCGAAAATTTCGTCCCGAGTAACGAGCACCCGAGCATTTTGGTGCTCGCTCATCTCTAATGCTAATACTTTTCTGCTCTTTTTTTTGGTAGATAAGTCATGAAATTTGTTTTCTGTACGGCACAATGATAGAAAAAAGGTAAAAGGATAAAGAAAAGAAAACTAAATATAAAGAGGCAAATAGCTGCAGACATTCCACTGGGCATCATGCTGGTCTTCCATGCAGAAAAAAAGTGTATTCTCTTAAGTAAGAGGAAATGTTTCATGTTAAACAAAGACGTCCTGTTGCATCGCAACCGATTTTAGTCATATGTTCCGTTCTGTGTTGATGTACAGATGTAGCAAATGTTAACTTGACACTTAATGTGATATAAACCTTTATTCAATTAGCAAAAAAAAATCCATAAAAAGCAAAAAATATGTAGACAAAGAAGATGGGAGAACTCACCCAATACTTATATGAAAGTGCAAAACAGTGCAAGAGTCAATATTTATATTAAAGAAAAACTATATATATATATACACATATATATAATTAAAAGGGGAAACACATCCAGATCAGAACATATATTAGATGCCTCCATCCAATAAACAGTCATATTTAAAAAATTCTGTACAAAAAAAGTTAGTAGTAAAGTGCATGTGGATAACCTGGCGTGTATTTCACCTATGCCTCATCTTTCTATGATACTTTCCAATGCTTCGCACACAAAACAACTAATATGTATACATATATAATATATTTCCTCATCATATTCTAAGTATATATATATAATCTATGTTTCAGGGTCAGGAAATGATGAGAGCACTAATCAGTAAATTATGCACAGAGTAGTACAAAGCCTTGAAAGCAAGGAAAGGACAACGGGTTCAATTGTATATAAGCATTATAAGGATTAGGTTGCAACAGGTGATCACGTAGGTAGATAAAACTGTGAAGGTTCCATTCATGTCACATAAAGGGTCATACTTTAGCGGATTCCGGGTTTCTTACTCTAGGAATTTTAATCAAGATATTAGAGGCAGATTGGGGGCACTTAATCGGGAGGCAAGAACTATCTTGTCCTTGATGCTGTGGATACACTTGGTAGCCTCCATGTGGGTGTAATCCACGGTTTATTAGAGCCAAATGGATCAAAAACTAACTAAATCACGAAATGCACTGAAAAGATAAGAACACAGATTGTGCTAAAACAAATACTATACTATATATAATACTAGCTGATATACCCGGCTTCGTCCGAGTTAATTTGGTACTGGTGTTTATCTGGTGTTCACACGGAAAATCTTATGAAGTCGTGGTTACTTTAGAGATACAAAGGAAAAACATATGTTCACCATTTTGCATAGTTCTCTGCGTTACCAAGGAAACACCACGTGGAGGCAACCATGCGACGTTTCCTTTATATAAAATGACATCAGGAAGTGAGAGAATTAGATTACGTACGTAAAATTTGGACACTAATTCTTTTGTGCTTAGAATTGAATAATCGAGTTGGGACCCATTAACTTTTCATATTTATGACACAATCAATGCTTGTGCCAAATTTCATGTTTCTATGACATTGGGAAGTGAGAGATTTAGATTATGTACGTAAAATTTAGACACTAATTCTTTTGCGCATAGAATTGACTAATGGAGTTTGGACCCATTAGCTTTCCCTATTTATGACATAATCAATGATCGTGCCAAATTTCCCGTTTCTATGACACCGGAAAGTGAGAAAATTAGATTCCGTACGTAAAATTTGGACGCTTATTCTTTTGTGCATACAATTGAATAATGGAATTGGGACCCATTAGCTTTTCCTATTTATGACATAATCAATGCTCCTGCCAAATTTCACGTTTCTATGACACCGGAAAGTGAAGAAATTACATTCCGCACGTAAAATTTGGACGCTAATTCTTTTGCGCATAGAATTGAATAATGGAGTTGGGACCCATTAGCTTTTCCTATTTATGACATAATCAATGCTCGTGCCAAATTTCCCCTTTCTATGACACCGGAAAGTGAAGAAATTACATTCCGCATGTAAAATTTGGACGCTAATTCTTTTGCGCATAGAATTGAATAATGGAGTTGGGACCCATTAGCTTTTCCTATTTATGACATAATCAATGCTCTTGCCAAATTTCCCGTTTCTATGACACCGGAAAGTGAGAAAATTACATTCCGCACGTAAAATTTGGACGCCAATTCTTTTGCGCATAGAATTGAATAATCGAGTTGGGACCCATTAGCTTTTCCTATTTATGACATAATCAATGCTCATGCCAAATTTTCTGTTTCTATGACAACGGAAAGTGAAAAAATTACATTCCACACGTAAAATTTGGACGCTAATTCTTTTGCGCATAGAATTGAATAATCAAGTTGGGACCCATTAGCGTTTCCTATTTATGACATAATCAATGCTCGTGCCAAATTTCCCGTTTCTAGGACACCGGAAAGTGAGAAAATTACATTCCGCACGTAAAATTTGGATGCTAATTCTTTTGCGCATAGAATTGAATAATGGAGTTGGGACCCATTCGCTTTTCCTATTTTTGACATAATCAATGCTTGTGCCAAATTTAACGTTTCTATGACACCGGAAAGTGAGAAAATTACATTCCGTACAAAAAATTTGGACGCTAATTCTTTTGTGCATACAATTGAATAATGGAATTGGGACCCATTAGCTTTTCCTATTTATGACATAATCAATGCTCGTGCCAAATTTCACATTTCTATGACATTGAGAAGTATGAGATTTAGATTATGTACGTTAAATTTCGACGCTAATTCTTTTGCGCTAGAATTGAATAATCGAGCGGACCCAATTACTTTTCCTATTTTGGAGATAATCTATGCTTTGCCAAATTTCATGTTTTTACGACATCGGGAAGTTGGAGAACTTTTGGCGAGTCAGTCAGTGAGTCAGTCAGTGAGGGCTTTCAGCTTTATATATATAGATATACACGCATAGAATTGCTTATGATACTATATATGTTACTTTAACAAAAAGCTTTTCAGGATTCTGTAATACTCATGATGGGAAATGGCTGCTTAATTGTTTTAATCAATTGTGAAACAGTATATGAGTCTATTACTGATAGACAGTCAGAGAAACAGATATGGATGGATCAATATGATATATAGATAACTGATATCTATCTATCTATGAGTTCAATTCAAAGAGGCTTCATCAGAAGGACCAAACAAACATTAGCATTACCAAACCAAGTGCAAAATAGAATATAAAGGGATCTATCTATCTCATATCTATCTATCTCATATCTATCTATCTCATATCTATCTATCTCATATCTATCTATCTCATATCTACCTCATATCTATCCATCTCATATCTATCTATCTATCTCATATCTATCTATCTATCTATCTATCTATCTATCTATCTATCTATCTATCTATCTCATATCTAATATCTATCGGTCACATATCTATCAATCTAATATCTATCTCATATCTATCTAATATATATCTATCTCATATCTATCTATCTGATATCTATCTTTCCATCTCATATCTATCTATCCCATATCTATCTATCTATCTTTCCCATATCTATCTATCTATCTATCTATCTCATATCTATCTATCTATCTATCTATCTATTTATCTATCTCATATCTATCTATCTATCTATCTCATATCTATCTATATATCTAATATCTATCTATCTATCTAATATCTATATATATATTAGATAGATATGAGATAGATATTAGATTGATAGATATGTGATCGATAGATATTAGATATGAGATCGATAGATAGATATGAGATAGATAGATAGATAGATATGAGATGGATAAGATGAGATTATCTCTCTCATATCTATCTATCTATCTATCTATCTATCTATCTCATATCTATCTATCTATCTATCTTATATCTATCTATCTATCTATCTATCTATCTCATATCTATCTATCTCTCTATCTCATATCTCTCTTTCTCATATCTGTCTATCTCATATCTATTTATCTATCTATCTATCTACCTACCATATCTATCCATCTATCTATCTCATATCTATCTATCTATTTATCTATCTTCTATCTATCGATCTATCTCAAATCTATCTATCTATACATAATTCCCACTTGCTTTGGCAATGCTAATATCAAATTTGGTCCTGCCAATAAAGCCTATTCATATGAGATAGATAGATAGATAGATAGATAGATAGATAGGATATAGATAAAAAGATAGATAGATCTGAGATAGATAGATAGATAGATAGATATGATAGATAGATATGATAGATATGAGATAGATAGATAGATATGAGATAGATAGATATGATAGATATGATAGGTAGATAGATATGAGAGAGATGATAGATAGATATGAGAGAGATAATAGATAGATATGAGATAGATAGATAGATATGAGATAGATGGATAGATAGATAGATAGATAGATAGATAGATAGATAGATATGAGAGAGATAATAGATAGATATGAGATAGACAGATATGAGAGAGATAATAGATAGATATGAGATAGATAGATAGATAGATAGATAGATAGATAGATAGATAGATAGATAGGAAGATAGGAGATAGATAGATATAATATTTTCTTACTATTTTGTATTTGTAGTTATTAGAGATGAGCGAACACCAAAATGTTCGGGTGTTCGTTATTCGTAACGAACTTCCCGTGATGCTCGAGGGTTCGTTTCGAACAACGAACCCCATTGAAGTCAATGGGCGACCGGAACATTTTTGTATTTCGCCGATGCTCGCTAAGGTTTTCATGTGTGAAAATCTGGGCAATTCAGGAAAGTGATGGGAATGACACAGTGACGGATAGGGCAGGCGAGGGGCTACATGGTGGGCTGCATCTCAAGTTCACAGGTCCCACTATTAAGCCACAATAGCGGCAAGAGTGCCCCCCCCCCCCCCACTGTCAGCATAAAGATCGTCCTCCTCTGGCACAGCTGTAACAGCTGTAGCAGAGAAGAACGATGTTTGCCCATTGAATTCAATGGAGCGGCAATACAGCCGACTCCACTGAATGCAATGGGCTGCCGGCGATCGCAGGATGAATGGTCGGAAAGGGGTTAAATATATAACCCCTTTCCTGCAATTCATCCAGAAACGTGTTACACTAAAAATATATACCGGCGTATAAGGCGACCGGGCGTATAAGACGACCCCCCAACTGTCACCTTATACGCCGGTAATACAGTGGAGCAAAGAATAAAAAGCATTACTTACGTTTTTAGATGATCTGCGGCGCTCCTGCAGGCTGTCACTCCCTCCTGGTCCACGGCAGACAAGCTTTCTCCACGAAAGACTTTAAATCCCTGCCTCCAGAAGCACATGTGCCTTCAGCCAATCACAGCCAATGACAATGATGTCATTGAATGGCTGTGATTGGCTGTGTTTCAAGCCACGAAAGGCTTGAAATCCCCGCCTCCAGAAACACAGCCAATCACAGCCATTCAATGACATCATTGTCATTGGCTGTGATTGGCTGAAGGCACATGTGCTTCTGGAGGCAGGGATTTAAAGTCTTTCGTGGAGAAAGCTTGTCTGCCGTGGACCAGGAGGGAGTGACAGCCTGCAGGAGCGCCGCAGATCATCTAAAAACGTAAGTAATGCTTTTTATTCTTTGCTCCACTGTATTACCGGCGTATAAGGTGACAGTTGGGGGGTCGTCTTATACGCCCGGTCGCCTTATACGCCGGTATATATTTTTAGTGTAACACATTTCTGGATGAATTGCAGGAAAGGGGTTATATATTTAACCCCTTTCCGACCATTCATCCTGCGATCGCCGGCAGCCCATTGCATTCAGTGGAGTCGGCTGTATTGCCGGTTCCATTGAATTCAATGGGCAAACATCGTTCTTCTCTGCTACAGCTGTTACAGCTGTGCCAGAGAAGAAGGATTTGTCTTCTATATGTTCTCAATGGGGTCAGCGCTGCTGCCGCTGGCCCCATTGAGCGCATATAGAATGCATCCATAGCGAGCAGCGGGAGGGGCAGATTTCAATACTCGGGTGACACCTTATCTCCCCAGCCACTCACAGCAGGGGGGTGGTATAGGGCTTAAACGTTGCAGGGGGAAGTTGTAATGCCTTCCCTGTCTTTATATTGGCCAAAAAAAAGCGCTAACGTCTCAGGGAAGAAAGTTTAATTTACCAGAACACCGCATGGTGTTCGTTACGGATAACGAACATACCGAACACCCTAATATTCGCACGAATAGCAAGCTCGGACGAACGCGTTCGCTCATCTCTAGTAGTTATCCGTTTCCCTTTTACTTTCATTTCACACAACACGTTCTGGATCTCTATTATATGTATAAGTAAACTTAGCCAATTCCTATATTTCCAATGCATTATTCTTGCTTTTGTACATTAGTTTGAAGTGTTGTTTTTCTTCCGTTACAGTTAGTGTTAGATCCATTCCTTTAGGTTTATAGGAGTGTAAGAACTGACATGCTACACAATAATAAATCGCGCTGTCACAGGAAAAGTCTTCAACACATAACGAAAATGGCAAAAATAACATTCATCATCCTGCAGATTTTTATGGCTGTAAGAAATATCTATACACATACGGTTATATATCACTGGTAATTTAGCAATACATTAACTGCTTAGATTGGCGTTCGCCAGCACTACAAGTCAGTACAGGTATCCTTCAGGTTCACGTTAATTCAACGGTTCCTAATTGATCATCCCCATTTTCTTGCTTGTTGTAAATTGTCATATGTAAACTAGAAGTATCAGCGACAGCACGGATAATATTTTACATGTCAGTTCATTCCTGTATCTACAGATCCATTCTTCATACCATTGACAGGGAATGTATTAATAGGAAGGATGTGCCACTCAGTACACTGGGCCCATTGTTGTCTCCGGAATGATTAAGGATGATACATACTAAGCCAGGTGCTTCACGGTCACAATCATTACATCAGGAGCTGTCAATCTCCGGCTGCACTGAAAAAAATCTGTCATTTTAAGCAAAAAAGCTATATTTCCAGAATTACAAAAATGTGCAACGGTTACATATTCTGCAATACAGGTGACTAAAAGGAGAAAAAATGTCAAATTATTTTATTGCGCACATTCCCCAAAACAGACAGTTACTTCTTATTCTAGACCACGGCTTTGATCTATAGCAGCAAGTAAAGGCCGCTCGTATTACAGCACTGAATTCAGAGGTGTAGCTAGGTTTACCTGCACTCGGGGCAAAGATACAGATTGGCGCCCCACTCCCTCTGGACTCTGACTCCTCCCACACATGTGACTCATCACATGCTCATGATGTCATCAAACGCCCTTCAGCTCCTATAGCGTCCCTCCTATAAAGGTCCATCAGCCCCAAAGGTATCTCTTCCTGCAGAAATTAGTTGCTTGCCTTGTTTGACTGTAGACTGGTCTGGCCCATGTCCCGATTGCCAACTACTAACTACACCGCCGCTTAATTCCATTAAAATTCTTATCTGTTTTTGGTTTTTCTAAATCCTTTGCTATTTTTAAGGTCTTCAGTTCAGAGGTTAAGGAATCTTTTTTGCTTTTACGACTAGATCAAAGATGGTCAAAGTATCATCATAGTGGATATAAAAGCAGTGGAGCTACTACAGTGGCAATAAAGTGCAGCGGTGGTGAAAGGGTAATTGTCATTAATAGGTATCCCGATGGTGAAGTAGCAAAAGAGATGTGAGCATGGAAAGTTGGGTGCAGCCAACCCAGTATCCGTACATGAGTAGTGATAAAGGTCAAGAAAAAATTGGGATAAAGACACAACCCTTAGACCACTCTCATACAGGTTGTTCTTTACACCGTTTATCACAGCGTTTCAAACGCCACCCTAAAATGCTTCCATTCACTTCAATGGGGCTTCTCAGAAGGGCGTTAAAGGGCAGTGCTTCTAACAACGAGGCTGGACAGACATCTGTCTGGGAAGATTTAGTGAATCCTGCACTGAGCAGGGGGTTGGACCAGATGACTCAAGAGGTCCCTTCCAACTCTACGATTCTATGATTTTCAGACATTTTAACGTTTTAAACACGATGCATCGCCTATTGAAAAGAATAGGGAGTGTTTTCAATGCTGTCAAAAATGCGGCAGAACGCTCTGTACAGCGTTTTACTGTGTTTTTGAATGCAGTGTTCTATGCCACCCGGAGGGAAAATGAAAGTAGTGATGTCATCGGCTTGCTTTGCCTGTGTTTAGCACAGTAAGGCCTTAGTCAGACGGGCGTTTTTTCGCGCGATTTGCGGATCGCATGACGGATGCGCATCCGCAAATCGCGTGACCGGTGCGCGCAAGTCGCCCGCAAATCGCCCGAAAATCTGCTCCTAGCCGCGTTTCATTAGAAACGGGCCGGAGCTGTCCAGCGCATTGCATTCAATGGAGACGGCAATAGAGCCGGCTCCATTGAAAGCAATGCGCTGCGGGCGAGCCCGGGATGAATTGTCGGGAAGGGCTTAAATATATAAGCCCTTCCCTGCAATTTATCCTAAAATGTGTAAAAATAAAAAAAATATATATACTCACCTTCTCCCGGCATCCGGAGCTCCACGTGGCCGTCCTGCATGGGTGTGAAGGGGGTGTGAGTCAGACCTGCCCCCTCATTGGCTCAGCGCTGAGCCAATCAGAGGCATGTCTCACTCACACCCATTCATGAATTCATGAATGGATGTGAGTCACACCTGCCCCTGATTGGCTCAACGCTGAGAGGCAGCAGTCACTCACCCATTAATGAATTCATGAATGGGTGTGTGAGTGAAACCTGCCTCTGATTGGTCAGGGCTGTGACCAATCAGAGGCAGATCATTCAGCAGACGGGGATTTTAAAGCCCCGCCGGCTGAATAGTGCCGAGAAGCAGTTCAGGAGAACTGACAGCAGCCGCGGCAGAACTCCGGCTGCAGCGGAAAGGTGAGTATACAAATTTTTTTTATTTTAACACATTTTAGGATGAATTGCAGGGAAGGGTTTATATATTTAAGCCCTTCCCGACAATTCACCCCGCGCACGCCGGCAGCCCATTGCTTTCAATGGAGCGGCTGTATTGCCGGCTCCATTGAATTCAATGGGCGAACATCATTCTTCAGGAGAATGATTTGTCTTCTATATGTTCTCAATGGGGTCGGCGCTGCTGCCGCCGGCCCCATTGAGCGCATATAGAGAAGAGAACAGGAATCGCAGATCGCAGATAGGTGCGATCTGCGATTTTTTGTTCTATAATTTATCGGACGAGCGCATAAAAAGCACTCATGTGTCCGATACCATTGCAAAGCAATGGTTTTATAAAATCGCCGGACGCATGCGCATGCGCAAATCGTGCGAAAAAACGCCCGTCTGACTAAGGCCTTAACAACGCAGACAAATGCTCACACTGAACGCTGTACAAAGCATCTCTGCCCTAGTAAAAGCGCTGCGTTTTTACTATCGCCTATGTGAGCGTGGCCTTAGATTGACATACACATAACACTGGCCTTCGTCATAAAAAATCTCAGTTTTTATTTGATAAATCCAGCTTTGAAAACTGAGATTTTTTATAACAAAGACCTGTATATGCACGTCTATCTAAGGGTTGCGCCATATTCCCAGTTTTTTTCGTTGACCTATATCACTACAGTACCATCCTGATTAGTGCCTTCAAGCTGCAGTTCTTTTTGTTTTTTTCCTCCCCACTTTCAAAAGAAATCATAGCTACATGAGGGCTTGTTTTTTTGCAGGATCAGTTGTGTTTTTCATTTGTATCATTTAACCTAACATGAAATGTGCTTGAAAACTATAAAAAAAATTAAAAGGGGTGCAAAATAAAAAAAAAAGCCAGAATCGCTCCATTTTAGCGTATTTGTTTTTACAGCACTCACAGTCTAGTAGAAATTACATGTTATATTTATGCTCCGAGTCAGTATAATTATATATATATAAATTTATATAGTTTTTTAAAATGTTTTTATTATGTAGTACTACTTATATCATGACGAAACTCATGACCACAGTGGGCAATGGTACAGTGAACATAGAAATTACCAATGAAGAAGTCGAGACGGTCCAAGATTTCATTTTCCTTGGATCCAAAATCGATTGCCACGGGCAATCTGGACCTGAGATCAAGAGACACTTGGTAGGAATGCAATGCAAGGAATGCAAAAGATCTGGAAAAGCAAGGATATTAGCATTGCAACAAACACCAGACGGGTCAAGACAATCGTCTTTCCCATAACGACTAGAGATGAGCGAACGTGTTCTTCCGAGCTTGATATTCGTGCGAATATTAGGGTGTTCGGTATGTTCGTTATCCGTAACGAACACCATGCGGTGTCCGGGTTACTTAAACTTTCTTCCCTGAGACGTTAGCGCTTTTTTTTGGCCAATATAAAGACAGGGAAGGCATTACAACTTCCCCCTGCAACGTTTAAGCCCTATACCACCCCCCTGCTGTGAGTGGCTGGGGAAATAAGATGTCAGCCTGATATGAAAGTCTGCCCCTCCCGCGGTTCGCTATGGATGCATTCTATATGCGCTCAATGGGGCCAGCGGCAGCAGCGCTGACCCCATTGAGAACATATAGAAGACAAATCCTTCTTCTCTGGCACAGCTGTAACAGCTGTAGCAGAGAAGAACGATGTTTGCCCATTGAATTCAATGGAACCGGCAATACAGCCGACTCCACTGAATGCAATGGGCTGCCGGCGATCGCAGGATGAATGGTCGGAAAGGGGTTAAATATATAACCCCTTTCCTGCAATTCATCCAGAAATGTGTTACACTAAAAATATATACCGGCGTATAAGGCGACGGGGCGTATAAGACGACCCCCCAACTGTCACCTTATACGCCGGTAATACAGTGGAGCAAAGAATAAAAAGCATTACTTACGTTTTTAGATGATCTGCGGCGCTCCTGCAGGCTGTCACTCCCTCCTGGTCCACGGCAGACAAGCTTTCTCCACGAAAGACTTTAAATCCCTGCCTCCAGAAGCACATGTGCCTTCAGCCAATCACAGCCAATGACAATGATGTCATTGAATGGCTGTGATTGGCTGTGTTTCTGGAGGCGGGGATTTCAAGCCTTTCGTGGCTTGAAACACAGCCAATCACAGCCATTCAATGACATCATTGTCATTGGCTGTGATTGGCTGAAGGCACATGTGCTTCTGGAGGCAGGGATTTAAAGCCTTTCATAGAGAAAGCTTGTCTGCCGTGGATTAGGAGGGAGTGACAGCCTGCAGGAGCGCCGCAGATCATCTAAAAACGTAAGTAATGCTTTTTATTCTTTGCTCCACTGTATTGCCGGCGTATAAGGTGACAGTTGGGGGGTCATCTTATACGCCCGGTCGCCTTATACGCCGGTATATATTTTTAGTGTAACACATTTCTGGATGAATTGCAGGGAAGGGGTTATATATTTAACCCCTTTCCGACCATTCATCCTGCGATCGCGGGCAGCCCATTGCATTCAGTGGAACATGCTGTATTGCCGCTCCATTGAATTCAATGGGCAAACATCGTTCTTCTCTGCTACAGCTGTTACAGCTGTGCCAGAGGAGGACGATCTTTATGCTGACAGTGGGGGGGGGGGGGGGGCACTCTTGCCGCTATTGTGGCTTAATAGTGGGACCTGTGAACTTGAGATGCAGCCCACCATGTAGCCCCTCGCCTGCCCTATCCGTCACTGTGTCATTCCCATCACTTTCTTGAATTGCCCAGATTTTCACACATGAAAACCTTAGCGAGCATCGGCGAAATACAAAAATGCTCTGGTCGCCCATTGACTTCAATGGGGTTCGTTGTTCGAAACGAACCCTCGAGCATCGCGGGAAGTTCGTTCCGAATAACGAACACCCGAACATTTTGGTGTTCGCTCATCTCTAATAACGACGTATGGTCGCGAAAGTTGGACACTCAGAAAAACAGACAGAAGGAAAATTCGTTCGAACTCTGGTGCTGGAGGAGAATGCTGCGGATACCTTGGACCGCCAGGACAACGGACAAGGTAGTGTTAGATCACGTCAGACCGAAAATATCACTAGAGGGCAAAATCATTAAACAGCGACTCCCTTATTTTGGCCACGTGATGTGCGCGAACTCACTGGAAACAGTACTGATGCTCGGCAAGGTCAGTGGGAAGAGAAGATCAGGGCAACAAAGAACAAGAAGGCCCCAAGACAATCAAGGCCACCACCAACATGTCAATTGAGGAATTAAAAGAAGCGATGAAAGACAGAAACGCGTGGAGAACATTGATCCATAGAGTGACTGAAGGTCGGATACGACTGAATGGATAATCATCATCACTTAAACCTTTTAAAGAACTGACCATCTCTCTCCACCTTCTGATGTCCACAGCTTTTTTTCCCATTAATGCAGCCGTGTGAGGGCTCGTTTTTTGCAAGATGACCTATAGTTTTAGTGGTAGTATTTTGTGGGTACATATGACTTTTTGATTGATTTTTATAATATCTTTTTTTTACTTTTTTGTTTTTCTTTTAGGGGACTTTAACTTTTGATCCCTACACAGAATATTGTAATACTAAATAATTAATTTTTTGTTTTTTTTTCTATAGCTTGGTATGACTTTCAGGGAAGGGCTTATATTTTAAGCCCTTCTCCGAAAATCATCGCTGCAGGGTTGCCTTCATCCCATTGCTTTTAATGGGACGGCAGTAGCGCCGGCCCCATTGAAAGCAATAGGATGGCATTGCGCTCCTCTGCCACAGCTGTCCTCTGCCACAGCTGTTCTTTCAGCCCTGTAGTGAGCCCCCTCATCACTGAACACTGTGACAGTGCTGTCACAGTGTTCAGTGATGAGGGGACTCCCTGTAACATCACACGATATTACCGACGCATGCATGTGCTATCTTTTGCAGGTATGATGTTTTGCGCCTGTAAAAAATGGACATGTGTATACTTCATAGGGAACCAATGGTTCTAACAGATACAATTTTTTTGCGCACATAAGCACGCACAAAAACAATCGCTCATCTGACCTCAGCCTTAATGTCGCATGACTGTAGATAAAAGCATACCTGAGTTATCGAAGTTTAAAATTCTCCTGCTCCACATGTAAATGAGGCAGAGTGATCCGAGGGACGGTCCGGACCATCTCTGTTAGCAGCTTGTTCTGCCCCAAAGTCTGCCCTTTTTATCTGCTTATTCCGCCCGTGAAAGCTGCCATAGGATTGCGTTAGAAAACGCAATCCTAGGCAGATGGCCGCGATTTATCCGCACGAAATCACGCGCGGTAAACAAATCGTGGCATGCTCTATTTCTGTGCAGGTGGAACTGCTCCGCCGCACGTCTCCTGCTGAAGCTCTGACAGACTTGTCTGTAGTTTTCAGCCAGCGCTTCCAGGTTTGGAGGTTCAAAATCCCCTCCTCCAGAAAGTGCTGGCTCTGATTGGTTCTCAAGCACCGCAACTCAGCCAATCACTGCAGCACTCCATGAACCAATCACAACCATTCAATACAATGTCTGTGATTTGTTTATCGAACGCTGCAGTGATCGGCTGAGCGGCGGTGCTCGACAACCAATCAGAGCCAGCACTTCCTGACGGAGAGGTTTTTGAATCCCTGACCGGGGACCTGCGAGGAGAAGTATGGCGGAGCGGGCAGCGCCTGCTAGGTGATGTATTGTTTTTCGTTTTTTATTTAATGCAGATACAGTTTATTTTAGGGACGAACAGTAGGATTTCCTACTGTAAAAGTGGTATCGCACCACACAAAAACCGCAATTCCTTGTGATGCGATGCAACAGAAAGGAAGGCTCTATAGGGAAACATGGGCTACAAAACATCGTAAATCGCAGCAATATTTAGCATACCGCAATTTTTTTTTTTGTCGCCATGTAGCAGCCTACAAAATGTCACTAATGGGAAGGAACTAGAGATGAGCGAGCATACTCGCTAAGGACAATTACTGGAGCGACCATTGTCCTTAGCGAGTACCTGCCCGCTCGGAAGAAAAGATTCGGGTGCCGGCGCGGGTGAGCGGTGAGTTATGGGGGGGAACAGGGGGTGCGGGGGGGAGCGAGGGAGAGAGAGATCTCCCCTCCGTTCCCCCCTGCTCTCCCCCGCCGCTCCCCGCCGGCACCCGAATCTTTTCTTCCAAGCGGGCAGGTACTCGCTAAGGACAATGCTCGCTCGAGTAATTGCCCTTAGCGAGTATGCTCACTCATCTCTAGTAAGAACCCATTGGAAAGCATGAGCTTCACACACATGCGATTTGTACGCTGTCACATTGTGAGAAAATCACCCGTGTGAAAACCGCCTAAAACTGATGACAAATTCCCTTTAAGTCGAGTGACTTGAGGTCTCACTTTTTTCATTCCGAATCTTCTAAATGTTGTCTATCAACATTTCTGATAACCGATGAACTCCACAAACGAAAAATCTATATATTGTGCCCCTCTTAAAGAAATAAATAAAACACTGAACTGAAGACGGCTCGCTTCATAAAAGCCGCCACATCCAGTATATAAATGTGAAAAGAAGCTTCGGAGAATTATCATATTAATATTTTTGAATTAAATTCCTAAATCTCCACATATCAGAAGCCGGCATTCTCCGAAAAGATGCATTAAAAAGGCAATAATATATTTTACAGCAGTAAGCCGGGACAATTCAGGGAATGTTAAGTTACGGAGAGACCAAAAGGGGAATATGTAGGTATTTTATTGAATACCAACCTATTTCTTAAGTCTCCATTCCGTATTCCCTCCACTACACTGCTGAGAGGCATTTCCGAATATCCATCAACCTTTTTGTAAAATATGACTTTCATATCTTAGCTGAGAGTTTCGGATTTCCATGAAAAATATTTCCCATTGGAACTATAATAAAGCATTTATATGTGTGTGTTTCAAATTCGGATGATTATCATTTATATTTAATGCATCAAAATATTCTGCCGTACCCAGAATGTAATATTGCAACAAATAAAACAGCAAAGCAATAATGCGCTACCTAACAGTACATAAAATGAATGGTGCTTGTATGCCCAAAGTAAAAGAAAAAGCTCCAGTACAAGATGTCTCTGTTCAGCCAACGGCATCATTTGTCAGTAGGCCATCACTGGGAGTTTAGACATGTGACAGGAAAATGAGACGCATCAACAACCTGGCTTTTCACCATCTTTCAACTTTTTCCCAAAGTTTTCGCCATCACGTTGACAGGAGAGATCCAGCCGGGAGATAGGAAATACAAATGCCATGTTATTTCTACCATAGAATGAAACAGTAAATTAAATGATATGGTATAAGTACACCAAACTATAATATTCCATTCTCATGGATCTGTTTACATGGTACCTTGAAAATTGTGCAGCTGTTACGGAAGATAAAAAAAAAATTATGAGACGTTCATAGACTCTATTGACTAGGGTGAAATGCTTTCAGTTTGGGGGACTCTGTTTATGGAATGGCAGAGGTGGGTCATTGAGTTTAAATAGACCCCATTGCGGTTTCTATGTTTCTGGTGCTCTTATCTCCCGCCTTAAAGGGGTTCTCCAGAGAAATACGATTGATGACCTATGATCAGGATAGTTGATCGGGCTGGGGTCTGCACTTGGGACCCCAGACCGATCAGCTGAGCTGTTTTCACACCAACCTCTGTGTAGTGGCTGGCACGGCTGTATTTGAAATCAATGGGAGCCGTGCCTGCAGTTTCAAGTCGCGGCCACTATATGGAGGTCGGCGCAGAGGCTTCCACTCCGACCTCTGTGTATTTGGAGCCGAAGTCTCCGCTCTGATCTCCCATGCAGTGGCTGGTGCTTGTAACTGCAGGCATGGCTCTCATTGAAATTCCGCTCCGACCTCTGTGTATTTGCGGCACTGACAGCAATCTCCCGCTCAGCTGATTGGTCTGGGTCCCGAGGGACGGACCTCAGCCGATCAACTATTGATGACCTATCCTGATGATGATCATCAGTAGTAGTTCCATAGAAAGCCCCTTTAAATGGATTCTGTCATCAGATTCTTGTTGCCCGAATCAAGGGCAGTATGAACCAGGGACAGGGAAGTTTATTGCCGCCATGAGTTCTTTATTCTGAAACACTTCAAGACTCCACATGTCAAGAAACTAATGTCCCATTTTTGATTGATTAATAGCACATAATAAGTCCTATGTTAAAGGGGTATGTTAAAGGGGTATTCTGAAGACTTAAAATTGCCTTACAACTACCCTGTTCTTCCTGGTTGCTACTGACCAAGACATGTGACTCCTGCAGCCAATCACTGGCTGTAGAAGGTCACTGCTGTGACCAGTGATTAGTTGGAGCAGTCACGGGTGATGGCCAGCAGCAACCAGGAAGGACAAAGTGGTTGTGAAGCAATTTAAAATTTCTGGAATACCCCTTTAAGCCCTAAAATATTTATAGTTGAAATGATCATAACTGCAGAATTGAGAGGGAGGTCCCATCCAATGCCTCTATCAGCCATTATGGGGCATCGACAACTGAGCTACAATAATACAGACTGCAATATCAGCCTTGGCCACAGGAAAAAGCTCCAACACAACCAAAAGTTATTACTAGTAGAACTGATTTGAGTTATACTAGAAGCTTCTAGATAAAGTTGGGATTGGTTGTGAAACCCCATGCATTTCTTCGGAGAAGGGCCAGCAGTCATCATGGGGCAGAGTGAGAGAAATAGAGAAGAAGGATCAGCAGGAGAAGTGTTGGAGAAGGCATATTACGTACAGCAGTGTAGACCACGTTCCCTCTTCCAGGGGAGTGACCAGAGTGAGGGCTACCAGACCAACGAGTAACCAAAGGTAGAAAAGGGTCCTGATAATCTGGGCATCAAAGAGCACCAACCATGAGTGCTAGAGAGATCACTGGAGTGGAGGACCCTATAGAACATGGGGAAAGAGGGACACTCCTTCCCTGCCATTGCCAGACCCCAAGGCGTCGGTGTTAAAAGTAAGACTGTACTGTGAGATGACCATACTTGGAGAATAGGATGCCGGTAGTAGTGAGTGTCCAAATTTTCCCCACGGACATCAGGCATAAATCCCTGGCCAGCGTGAGGACTCGGAGAGTATTTCTTCAAAGGGACTCTGAGATATTATCCTGTGGAGTAAAGTAATGGTGTCATAATGTAATGTGATGCCTCACCAAATTAATAGATGTGTTTCCAAAGGAAATCTTACATGAAGATGTGTGTATTATGTGTGTAATGGCACAGCATGGCACCAGTTAAAAGAGAACAGCAGAATATTATGTATGTAGAGAATGAACCACAATTAAAGGCATCCGTGACATTGTGCGTCCTGTGTGCCACAGACGTGGCTCCTATGGAGCATGAGAGGGTCACGCTATGAAGTGAGGCAAAGTGTAACATAATGTGCTGAATGTACATGGGACTGATAATGGGCATAGTGTTACAAGTGACCCTGGTGCTAATGACGTCAATGATGTTGGGCGTCCGGTAAGAAAAGGACGTAGTTCCTAAGGAGCATAAGGAATCTGTATGAAGATAATATAACAAATGTCTGGCATGATAGAAATAGGCCCAAAGTCATGTGCCTTGCTGACGCCATATTGAGACAACATACCGGAGACACAAGTGCCGATGTGAAATACCAGGTGTTAATGTCATTTTGGGATTATTACAAGTAATTGGTTACTGTCACTTTAAGAGAAGTTAATCTACTTGTCCTTATGCAACGTTCAAGTACAGTCTTAGCTAGAGATAAGCGAGTATACTCGCTAAAGGCAATTGCTCGAGCGAGCATTGCCTTTAGCGAGTATCTCCCCGCTCGAGACGGAAGGTTCGGCTGCCGGCGGCGGGCAGGGAGCTGCGGGGGAGAGCGGGGAGGAACGGAGGGGAGATCTCTCTCTCCCCCACGCTCCCTCCTGCTGACTGCCGCTACTCACTGCTCCCCCGCGCCGGCACCCGAACCTTCCGTCTCGAGCGGGGAGATACTCGCTAAAGGCAATGCTCGCTCGAGCAATTGCCTTTAGCGAGTATACTCGCTCATCTCTAGTCTTAGCCCAATGCACAAGCATGCAATGTAAAACCCAGTTTCCATGCCCACAACCGGAAATCAATTGCAATTTTCCACTCGCAGGGGGAAAATCGCGGCATGCTCTATTTTGAGCAGGATTCCGGGTGAATAGCTTCTATCATCATTGTGGAAAGGGCGCGGAATCCACGTCATCACCAAGCTACGGTGGAGTCACATCTGTACTGTGCTTGTGTGCCGGCACATCCGTGGTACGGAAGAAAAAGCATCCGGACAGGTACGCAGGGTTCACCGGCTGGCCATCGAGCCGGATTCCGCTGCGGGATCCCGCATGTGAAATCCGACCAGGTCATGTGCATTCGGTCTTATGGAGTGAAAATGTTATTCATCTGGTTGTTGTTAAATAAAAGTTATTTTTATTTAAAAAAATATATATGCTGCCTTCACCTCTATCCTGCCACGACTGCGCCATACAGAACACCACCACCCATATTTAGGTCCCAGGATATTCTCCAATAGATATAGTAGTTGGACAACTAAGAGCAGGCTGAGTTAAATACTTAAGGCCCATTTAGACACAACGATTATCGCTCAAAAGATGTCTTCTGAGCGATAATCCATGTGTCATTACAGCGGAAGATGAGCGATCACCTTGCACTGCGAGCTGAAAATGCAGAAGACAAGCGTGGTGTCCCCGCTTGTCTTCAGCATCCAGCTGTTTTCTGCATGGAGCGCCCAGCAATTCTTACAATTCCCACTCGCCTTTACACTTGTCTTCTTTATTTACAGAAGGAAGCAGATATTGTAACTTAGTGCAACATTGTTCAATCATGTCATTAACGAGGACGGGCTACAGCTTTCCTTATCAATGTAAATCAAGACATGCAGAGTCTTTGTTGTCCTGGATTGCTCGGGTAGCCTTTGGTAGTGCGTTCCAGAGGACCGGTGCTACTCTGGAGAAGTCTTGGAGGCGGGAATGAGAAGTTCGAATTAACGGGGCGCTCAGTCTGGTTTCATTAGCATAGCGGAGAGCCCGGGCTGGATGATGGATTGAGATGAGGGAGGCGATGTAGGGTGGCGCTGCGCTGTGGAGGGCTTTGTGGATGAAGGTAGCGAGTTTAAATTGAATTCTGTATTTAACGGGCAGCCAGTGCAGTGACTGGCACAGGGCAGAGGCGTCCGAGTAGCGGCTGGACAGGAAGATGAGCCTGGCTGCCTCATTCAGGACGGATTGGAGAGGGTAGACTCTGGTGCAGGGGAGGCCGATCAACAACGAATTGCAATAATCGAGCCGGGAGTGGATGAGGGCAACAGTAAGCGTTTTTAACTTTATCAATGGCACTAGATACTTTATCAATGGCACTAGATACTTTATCAATGGCAATGCGTTTCGGTGCACAGCCATGAGGCTTGAGAAAGGTGCGTGGCCAGTTCAGCTCAAGCCAATTTTGACCAAATCAAACATTTTACAAAATTTTGGCAAACTGGCTGTTCCAAATGTTTCAAAACTTCCCTCATCACTAATAATAAATAAAGCAAAGGCTGCAGATACTGGCATCAGTTTTTTTTAGCTCTTCAGTCTTCTAATCAAAAGTGCTAATGCAACATATTTATTAGCATGGACTGTACCATGCAAGCTCTTCACAGGGAGAAACAGACTCCTGTTACAGTTACTCATGCTGATTGGGGGCTCCATTCAAACCGTTAGTATAAAGAAGATGGACGTTAATCCTCCTGACTGTATATTTATGTTCTTTAGCTTATTTAGGAAAATATAGAGGGTAATGATAATCACACTGTCCTCACAGCAGGCAGAGATGGTACCGGCTGTAGCTGGTCTTGTGATGCTGTGCTGATACATCATGGCATTGCTAGCACAGCATAGAGGGGAAAAAAGCAGGCAGAGGTCTAAAAATCAAGACGTTGCCTTATAAGTATCAAACAGAAGGCTACACTGCATGGAAGTGAGTTCAGTATACACAATTTAGGTGGTAGATCCATATAATAACATCATGCAAACTGAGAATCTGACGAGAAAATGAATTCATAACCCCAAGTAAATCTGAATGAGTCAAAGTAAGATCACATCACAAATTGTGGAGAAACAGGCCAGGAGTTTCAGACAAAAAGAAATAACTAACCGAGGTAATAAGGGGATAGCTGCATAATGAATGAATAAAAAGTCACCAGGGTGGCCCTATAACTGTTCAATAACATCTATAAATTATATGCCATATAAACTACACTAATGCAAAAAGTACTGAATTTCCAAAACTGTTATTATGAACTTGTTCTAATGGTTAAAGGTATTATACATGCAATTGGTGTTTATCAAGATGCTTACTTGATCACAAATAACCTGCAGGAGGAAATAAAATATGGTATGCAAAATTCCATAAAATGAATATCAAGTTATGAGTGACTAGTCCAAACATCTCTTTTATTGGTGAAGACTCAGCAAACAGAACGCGTTTCGGCATGAATAGCCCCTTCCTCAGGTCAGCCAGGGAGGAGACTGTTGTCCAAAATCTCTCTTCATGCTGCTGTCACCACCACTGATACAACAGTGTGTGCCACAGCTGAGCTGAGGAAGGGGTTATTCACCCTGAAACGTGTTCCTTTTATTTCAGATTTTACTTCCTCCCTCATGGTCTACACGTAGGCTCTCCCCTGAATGGGGTGGCATATCAGTCAGGATTGGAAGAACTTTAGCGTCAACCTCATCATAAAACACTCACTTCTGGCCATTTGAGCACCTTGTTTTTAGAGGTAGCTCCCCCCTTGTGTGGCACAGAGTGTTAGGGCAGCAGAAATGCAGTCCTAAGATCTCGCTCATGACCTGAAGGTTGCTGGTTTAATCCCCGCTTAGCCTTCCATCCTGAGTACCCAGCTTGCTTGGGGATGACTAAGGAATAGAGATGAGCGAATGTACTCGGTAAGGCCGATTTCGCAATCGAGCACAGCGATTTTCGAGTACTTCGCTACTCGGGGGCGCTGTGGGTGAGCGGGGGGTTGCAGAGGGGAGTGGGGGGGAGAGGGAGAGAGAGAGGGCTCCCCCCTGTTGCCTGCTGCTACCCCCGGCTCCACCACGCCACGCCCCGCCCCCCGGCGACCCCGAGTACTTTTCACCCGAGTAGTGAAGTACTCGAAAATCGCGGCGCTCGATTGCAAAATCGGTCTTACCGAGTACGTTCGCTCATCTCTACTAAGGAAGGCAATGGCAAACCACCCCGCAAAAATAGTCTGCCAAGAAAATGTTATGATGTGACATCACCTTAGGAGTCAGTCATGACTCGGCGCTCGCACCAGGGGACTTTACCTTTACCATACCACGGCTCCACATTTTCCTTCCGCGTCTTATCTATTGTATCACAAAAGCTGTCAAAAAAATTCCATCAGTGATGTTCAATATTGTTTACATCTACATAAAAAATATTGGAAATGCTATTTTCTAATAAGTAAGAATTGTCTCGGGTACAAGAAGTGTCTTTTAGGTTGGTGATATCATTACCATTTATTAAGTATATTTAGAACCTCTAGAAAACTTATGATTTCTATCAAACTCGTTCTAAGAGGTAAGGATGTAATTAATGAAAGACTGTACATGGGCTCTGTGAATGGTGGATGTCAGCTATTGCGTGATGGGTGATCATCAATCATCCATTGTCAGTTATTTCTGTCTCGGTGAGTAAGCCTTTATTTAAAGCATAAAGTAAGAATGCTGCCAGACCACAAGAACAAGCCCTGAGCTGTTTGCAGGTGCTGCTATTCACAGCTGTCAATTAAACCCTTGACATTTCCATAATGGCCAAGAGGCAAAGCATATGCAATTGATACTTTATATACAGAAAAAAATGGATAAGTATTTTATTTAACACTAATAATAATAATAATGATACACATATCTATACAGAACAGGAGTGTGATACCCTGCTATAAAAGGCGAATAATAATAGAACTAATATTATATGATGTCGCTGACAATTATCACAATGATAATAAGGAAAATTATAATAATAAAAGACTTATAAATCCCATTTGCTATAATATAATAAGAAAAATTATTATAATTGTTATTTATTTTTATAACACCGTTAATTCCAAGGTGCTGTACCAATGAATAGGGGCTAAACTACATTACGCTATATAAAAACTGCAAAAGCTACATATATAATCCACTATATTTATAAAACAGGAAGGTAAACATCATATTGTTAGTAAACGACTAACTGATACGGAGGAAGAGAGGACCCGGCCCACAAAGGGCTTAAAGTATTTGGGGGAAGGAGACAGTAAGTGAGGGTAGAAGGTGCTCCTATTGTGGTGGCAGTGAGGGTGCTGTAGGCTATTGGAAGAGGTGGGTTTTCAGGTTCCTATTGAAGCATTCCGAGAGGATGGAGGGTCTGATGGGTTGAGGTAGAGAGTTCCAGAGTATAAGTGATGTACGGAAGAAATTCTGGAGATGATTATGTAAGGAACTCACTGGGGAAGAGTAGAGGAGGAGGTCTTGTGAGGACCTGAGGTTACAGATGGAGAGGTAGCAGAAGATTAGGTCAGGTGTGGATCGTCTTGTGTGTCATTGATAATAACTTGAACTGGATTCTCCATGTAACCGGCAGCCATGGAAAGTATTGGAATAGAGGAGAGGCAAGGGAGTAACAGAGAGAGAAGTGGTTAAGCCGGGCAGCAGAGTTGAGGATGGATTGGAGGGGCCAGAGAGGAGGATGTTGCAGTAGTCTATATGGGAAATGATGAGGGCATGCACTAGCATTTTTGTTGACTCTGTGTTGAGGAAAGATTGTATCTGGGAGATATTTTTGAGCTGGAGGTGACGAGGGCTTGTATGTGTGGCTTGAAGGAGATAGTGGAGTCAAATTTAACACCAAGACAGTGAACTGGTGAGAGTATGGAGCCATTGATAGTAATGGATACGTCTGGTGGGAGTGTACAGTGAGGTGGAAGACATTCATTTTTTTCATGTTAAGTTTTAGGAAGTGGGAAGAGAAGGAACATATAGCTGATAGACATTCTGGGATTCTAGATGGGAGAAAGGTAACATCTGGGCCAGAGAGATAGTTTTGAGTGTTGTACAGGTGATACTGAAAACCATGGGAAAAAAAAAATCAGAAATCATAAGGCACTATGCATCAACTAAAACATGCTGATGCATATTACATTCACAGACTGGGAAAATGGCACATGGGCAGCACCAAATTGCTACTGCACATGAGAACGCATGCACAGGTGCTGTCCTGGATTGTGCATGCACATTGATACCAATGTGGCCAGAACTCCTGGACATCCGGCCAGGCAATGAAAGCCACATCACTAGTGACATGGCATACATTGCCCTGGGTGGAAGTACTAGTGCCTGCATGAACGTAACATTAGCAGAACCGGCAAAAACGGCCTTGGGGTGGATCTGAAGGTCATGGGATTAGGTGTCTGAACTCAGTCACGAGAGAAAATCTGGCAGGAGGATACATTGTGAAATAGTTGACGGTGTTATGATTGGTGAATTTGGATTATGTTGTGTGGAGTTAGAAAACTCCTTTAATCTTTTGAAATTTTGTCTTGCCATACATTAAAGTACAAATGTCGCCCTTAAAGGGGTTGTCCCGCGCCGAAACGGGTTTTTTTTTTTTTTTAACCCCCCCCCCCCCCGTTCGGCGCGAGACAACCCCGATGCAGGGGTTAAAAAAGAACACCGGACAGCGCTTACCTGAATCCCCGCGCTCCGGTGACTTCTTACTTACCTGCTGAAGATGGCCGCCGGGTTCTTCTCCCTCGGTGGACCGCAGGGCTTCTGTGCGGTCCATTGCCGATTCCAGCCTCCTGATTGGCTGGAATCGGCACGTGACGGGGCGGAGCTACACGGAGCTACACGGAGCCCCATTGAGAAAAGGAGAAGACCCGGACTGCGCAAGCGCGTCTAATTTGGCCATTAGACGGTGAAAATTAGACGGCAACCATGGAGACGAGGACGCCAGCAACGGAGCAGGTAAGTGAATAACTTTTGATAACTTCTGTATGGCTCATAATTAATGCACAATGTACATTACAAAGTGCATTAATATGGCCATACAGAAGTGTATAGACCCACTTTGTTTCGCGGGACAACCCCTTTAAGGCTGCTTTTAGTCAAGCATATTTTTAATCTGTATGTATTTCATGTTTTGTGGACCGTAATATGCAGCTAATGTAATTCTATGTATATATTGACATTGGTATATTTTTCCCAGCCTTGTTTTAAAAATGCAGCATTTGCTTCTTTTGTCCATATTGCATGACAAATACGTCCTCTATAGTCTATGGGAAATTATTAAAACATGGATGCAACCTTATGTCATTAGTATTGCCCTCAGTATTTGATCTGTATTAGCCTCCATATTGGCATTCATTGGCACTATGAGAGCGAATCAAAAAGTAATGCTTCCATATCTGTAACTTTTTATCTATTCGCATGACTGTGAATGGCTATGAATGATGTCATATAGGTATCCTTACTCTACTAATGTATGCTTTTCTTTTTCAGACTGAGTAATTCGAACTATGGATCTGAAGCTAAAGCAAAGAGCTGTCATTAAATTTCTGGCGAAAGAGGGGTGTGAAACTAAGGAAATCCATAATTGGCTGTAGGATGTTTATGGGGACACTGTAATAGACGTTAGCAATGTGCAACATTGGGTGACATTTAAAGCAGGAGATTGCCGATAAGCCGAAGAGTAGCCATCCATCAACATTAATCACCATCGAGAACCAACTACATGCTGATGAGTTGATACGAGGCAACAGACGCAACATAGTTCGGGGTCTTGCTGATTCATTGCACGTGTCATTTGTTTCTACACAAGCAATGATTACTAACTTGGGTATCAAAAAGTTTTTGCTAAGTTGGTTCCCAAACAGTGATGATAAACGTCACACAATCAACAGCAAAACCTATGTTACAACATTAAGAAAGCTGAAAGAAGCCATCAAGAAGAAAAAAAACTTCTGGAGACATTTCTGCAATACAGTTGCATCACAACAATGAAAGACCTCCTGTGTCTGTCATGTGGTCTATATTGCCTCATCCACCATACTGTCCTAATTTGGCGCTTCCTGATTTCTGTCTGTTTGGAACTATGAAGGACAGTCTATGCTAAATGAAATTTGAAAGCATGGATGAAGTTAAATCAGTGGTAAAGTCATCGGTTAAGAAGCAAACCCCTCAATTTTTCCAAACTGGACTTCAAACTTGGATCCAACCATGCCTTAAATATATTGCATGTAATGGTGACTATCTTGAAGAGTAGTTCTACGTACGGGAGACTTCAGGCTAGAACCTATGTCACTTTTGCTTTGATCTGTTCATTAACAAGGTTCTGACAGTGGAGGTGTTACTTTTTGATTTACTCTCGTATTTTCTATTGGGTAAATACGGACCAGTATTTGCCCAGTAGAAAATTAAACTAATGATAGCAAATACAGATCAAATACTGATGACATACAGTTGTAATACCATCTGTAACATGTCCGCGTTGTGGATCCATATTATGGATATATTACAAAACGCTCAGTGGCCCAGAACACCATCCTGGTCCCCTCCATAAATGTCATACATGTTTGTCTTATGTGGATGCACTGTGCAAAGCTGTCCTGTCATTTCCAGTGTGTGTTGCACAGCTCCAGCGCTTGAGAGGTTAACTTCAATAAAATCATTGCCTGTCTGTAAATGTATCAGTCTGTCATGTGATATAAATGAAGGTATAAATAGGAGTGACTGAGAGCGGAAAGAGGTCTTCATCTTCAGTCTGAGAGTTCCATCTTGACTGGTATCTGAGTGCTAACACAAAGCCACATGGAAGCACCTTCAGCTTCCATGTAGGTGAAGATGGAGGAGAAAGGCTTCCCGTAGCATTTGGAGTCAGGATGTGATTGTAGTGAGTCCCAAGATCCTAGAGAGAGAGAGCAATTCACAATAATTCTGTATAGAGGCACCCACCGTACAAGTACCAATTCACACTAATAGTTTTTCCTGTGCAGACATCCAGAGTCAGGATTACCGCACAGAGGTACGCTACTGAGACACACCAAGACGCCTGCCGTGTGTGGTGTTATTACTAAAGTTTACAAGTAAATAGTTGTCTGCCAGAGTGTCTGTGGAGTGACCCCTACTTCTTCCTCCTCTGGAGTTCTCCCAGTCCAGGAGCAGTGCCGTACAGATAACATGGACTGTAGCCCCTGTTTCATTCTGTGTATTCTCCCTGATCTCTAGTCTACTTGCATTTAAGAGAATTGTACCTGCATTGCTTTGAATCATTGTCTGTAAAAGTTATTTCTTCAAGTCAAGTTATACCAGGTCCTAACCGTTTCTGGGGACCCGAGGTACTATACATAAGCCTCTGTGTTATTTCTCCGCCACGCAGCATACCGGTGTGTGTGAACGGTAGTGTCACGAGTGATAACTTCTACCCCCATCACCCTTTTTTTTGGCATTCCCTATCCTAGGGGTGTCAAAGGTGTCCTGCAGTCCTACTCTGGCCTTGGCTACGTGTCATCCCTCTGGGACCAGAGCCTGGTAAGTGCCACCGTGACAAGCCAACACTTATCCCCCCCAACTCAGCACTGTAGTCAAGTGTCTGGGGTGTTGCAATATGAAGCTGGCCTATTTATATGGGTTGAAATTTGCAACAAAATCTACAAGGAGCATGTGCTGATTTTCTTGCAGATTGCACTGTGGGCTACATCCTTAAAGGAATTGTTGCACTGTAGGCTATATACTTAATGGAACATGTGAATATGTTCTTAAGAATATTGTTAGTTCTTCTGTGTCACATAGGCCTAATACATTTTCCTTTGTCATATAACATGAAAAAGTTCAATTGGGAATACAAGAATAGTAATTGTTATTACTACTAGTAGTAGTATTCCTTCTTAGTAGGTACTGATTCTCCTTGTGGAGATTCTTTAGGGTGATGCAACTTGGGAAAAAGTATGTAAAACATCCCTCCGACAGAAAGAAGAAAACATTCTCTCTAGTGCCACCTATAGATGAGCAAGCACGCTCGGATGAGGCAGTTACTCGAGCGAGCATCATTCTTCTCGACTAACTGCATTTTCGTCCAAGCAGGCTCGTGGGGTGTTCTCACTCTCCCCTCTGCTCCCCTGCCCCGCCACCCCCAGCTGCTCCCCCGAGCCTGCTCGGACGAGAATGCAGTTACTCAAGAAGAGCGATGCTCGCTCGAGTAACTGCCTTATCCGTGCGTGCTTGATCATCTCTAATAGCTACCCTATAATGCCATGTCCAACCTTATAAAAGGTCAAAATGTTACCTTACAGAGCAGCCAATAGAGGTAGAACTACACTGTATGGTCACTGTGTTAGAGACTGCCCTCTACTATTGAGTTGGACCACCTTTGCATTCAGGACTGCAGCTATTCAACATGGCATATTGTCCCATGTGGACAGGAGGCTTCTTGCAATTGACACAAATTAGATGGAAGTGCTGACATGCTCTGAACAACTGACAGGAAGGGTTCATCAATTCATGCTGCATGTGCCAAATTCTGACCTCCCATCAGCACTGTGCAACAGAAATCTGGATCCATTTGACCAAGAAATATTTTTCCACTGCTCTATGATCCCATTCTTGCACACTGGATCTTTCCTTTCTATTTGCATGAACGCATTATATGAAGCAACAGCATTGCATTTGGCTAGTTTCTTTGACTGCCTGTTTGTTAGAACAATTCTTGACATCCTCCTTTGACCCCTTTTGTCGACGAGATGTTTAGGTCCATAGGATCTACTTTCACTGGATGTTTTCCTTGATCACACTATTCTCTCTTTACTCTACACACCATTGCATGAGAAAAACCAACAAGGTTGGCAATTTTAGAAATCCTGGCCCCGAGCTAGTCTAGCACAGATGACCAGGCCTTGCTCTAAGTTGCTGAGAACACTTAAAGGGGTTGTCCCGCGAAAGCAAGTGGGGTTATACACTTCTGTATGGCCATATTAATGCACATTGTAATGTACATTGTGCATTAATTATGAGCCATACAGAAGTTATTCACTTACCTGCTCCGTTGCTAGCGTCCTCGTCTCCATGGTGCCGTCTAATTTTCAGCGTCTAATCGCCCGATTAGACGCGCTTGCGCAGTCCGGGTCTTCTGCTTTTCTCAATGGGGCCGCTCGTGCCAGAGAGCGGCTCCTCGTAGCTTCGCCCCGTCACGTGCCGATTCCAGCCAATCAGGAGGCTGGAATCGGCAATGGACCGCACAGAGAGAGAAGATCCACCGAGAGAGAAGATCCCGGCGGCCATCTTCACCAGGTAAGTAAGAAGTCACCGGAGCGCGGGGATTCAGGTAAGCACTGTCCGGTTTTTATTTTTAACCCCTGCATCGGGTTTGTCTCGCGCCGAACGGGGGGGCTATTGAAAAAAAAAAAAACGTTTCGGCGCGGGACAACCCCTTTAATTCATCATTCTAATGTAGATTCATACTGAATCCGATCCATGGAAAACTTGCCATGTGATTTTATGGTGCAATCCAAGTCACGGCTCTAATTTCCATACAGGAAAGATCCAATCATGACAGGGCTGGGGTCCCAAATGAACTGCGCATTAAGTGTATGGGGGCAGTTTTTTTTTTCTTCCTGGAGGAAAGTTATTTTTCATAATAGTAAAATTTGTACAAAAATGTGAATGCAAAAATTGATTCATATGAAATGCTGATTATCAGCATCAAGAACTTTTGATATTATCTATTAGACTTTAAATGCAGTCTACAATCAAACCGAAACACGAGTCAACCAAAAAAAGTTTAGTTTGCTTTCTTTGTTTTTGCTGAAGTCTGTAATTTCTTAAATACTGATAGACTCTGAGCTATTTGTTTTTAAACCCTATGATGTAATGCCAGGACATCAAAGATCCAGAATCCTAATCAATCATGGCTAATAGATAGTTGATACCAATAACTGATGGCTTCTTTGAGTCCATATTTTAGAGCAGAATGTAACTCTGAAGGATTGTATGCTGGGAGGAGAAAACGTATGATGACTAAGAGAACACGGCTTTAATCTTCCAAAGACAAACGGTTGACAAATGTTGTATCCTCGGCATCCTAAACTATCATTACCAGACACATCGTTAAAAAATAATTCAATGTATGTAGTATTGTACCTTATACCTCAAATGAACCAAAATGATAAATTTAAAAAAAATTAAATTACAAATTCAATAGTAATTAAAAAAAAAAAAAATATTGAATTTATAAAAATGCCAAGATTTCAAAATCAGTTATTCTCTTTGTGTAGTTTAATGTGGTATGTATGATTATGCTTCTTCGTCTACAGTATATAACTTTGCTTGAAGTGTTGATCCATTTCTCGGCATCATTCTGTTGACTTCAGGACTGATGATGGATGCCCAAAGGGGTTACATATAAGGCATATTATAATGGGGAAATAGAGCTTGGGACCTACAGATGTAGCAAATGTTAACTTGACATTCAAAGAGTAACAGCGCTTTTTACAAACTTTTGACATGTCAAAAGTTTTGATCACTGCGGTTTCCACTGCTTAGAACCCGCTGATAGCTCATCCAAACACTGCGCCCCTTCTGCTGTTTTCATTGGTTGCCGGTTCCTCTCAGCTACTGAAGATGGATGCAAGGAAATACCAAAGCTAGGGGTGTAGCTATAGGGGGTGCAGAGGTAGCAATCGCTACCGGGTCCTGGATCTTTAGTGGGCCCGAAGGCCTCTGTATCATATAAGAAAACACCAGCATTATAAATGGCACATGGTTGGGGAGGAAATGTTACAGATTTTGCATTAGGATCCCCCTATATTTAACCTCTGCCTGATCTTTTAAGATT